>NC_135807.1:57916580-58174771 GCF_964213995.1 Mustelus asterias | reverse complement strand
CCCAGCATCACAAATGCCAACACTCAGCCAATTTGATTCACTCCACATGATACTAATCAACAGCTGAAGGCACTTGATGCTGCACAGGTTATGGGCCCTGACAACATTTCCACAATAGCACTGAAGAACTGGACCCTGGCAATAGGCCTGTTATTTAATTCATTTACAGGAGTGGATGTCGCTGGCTAGACCAACAGTTATTGTCCATCCATCATTGTCCTTCAGAAGGTGGTGGCAAGCTGCCCCTAGTTAAGCTTTTCCAGTACAGCTACAATACTGGCATTTACCCCACAATGTGGAAAATTGTCTAGGTATGTCCTGGGACAAAGCAGGATAAATCCAACCTGGTCAATATCATTCCAAGAAGCTACTCTTGATCATCAGCAAAATGATGGAAGGTGTCGTTGAGAGTGCAATCAAATGGCATTTAATCAGCAATTCTCTGCTCACTGATACTCAGCACGGTGGCACAGTGGTTAGCACTACTGCCTCAAAGTGCCAGAGACCAGTGTTCAATTCCAGCCTTGGTTGACTGTGTGGAGTTTGCACGTTCTCCCTGTGTCTGTGTGGGTTTCCTCTGGGTGCTCCAATTTCCTCCCACAGTCCAAAGATGTGTGGGTTAGGTTGATTGAACAGGCTAAATTGCCTCTTATTGTGAGAGGGATTGGCAGGGTAAATACATGGGGTTATGGGGATAAGGCCTGGGTGGGATTGTTGTCAGTGCAGGCTTGATGGGCCGAATGGCCTCCTGCTATACTGTAGGGATTCTATGATTCTGTGACATTCAGTTTCAGTTCAGGGCCACTCAACTCCTGACCTCGTTACTGCCTTCATCCAAACATGGACAAAAGAGCTTAGGTGAGGGATCAAAATACATAATATAAAACAGAGATATGATCGAGATTCAACTGTGGTATGAAGGGGAAATACTGGGATCTGTTGCGCATGCACTCACTGACCATCATCCATTAAAATGAGTGCAAAATCATGGTGGCACACCAGCAATTTTTCCACCTGAATTTGCAGCAAGTTCCACTCCTGGTTCGGAGAGCAAAACACAGAATAATGCCATTAGATTTGCCCTTTGCTTAAATCAACATTTATCGCTCCATTTGCATTTCTCTTACAAGTTCCATTTTTATAACTTTATTTTATTGTGGTTATTTTTTGAACGACTCTCTTTTTCCCTTCATTTCTTCTATTTTTCTTCACCTGTCTGACTTGCTGAGCTCCTCTTGGCCCCTTTACTGGGCACAGCATGACCTCAGCTTGATGTTTCATCCCCACCACAAGCTCAGGAAGTAATCTGACAAAGCATTTACTGTCTCTTTGCCTCTGTCAAAAGCAGTAAATTCATTTTAACTTTATTTTCACTCACTGCAAAATAGCATAAATTGTCAAAACAATATACACGATCATATCATTTACATATATAATATGTATGTATAATATGATGTATCCATATTTAAAGCAGCCAATGCCTTTTTTAGGAGCGGTGGATTATTTTCATAATGCACAGGCAATTTGGCATTACAGATAACATTGTTGAAGAAAAGTATGAAAAGGAATGGAACATTCCAACCTTAACAATTGTATTATTGAATTATTATTATAATGTATTACTAAAAGCCTAAGCAAGAGCTGGTCCTATCTTATAAATAGACCTGCTGAGTTTCCAGGGAAACAGAGAAGCTGGACATGACCACGAATAACAAGATTTGAAATGAGATGACTGCACTTAAAAATAGAACAAGGTGACATGTTAAATTTAAAGAGGACAAACCTCTGCTCTGTGCATTAAAAACAATGAAGAAATGGATATTTTAATAATTTGTCAGAGAACAGTGTAGTCCCAAAGCACTGACAGATCACTAACATTATTCCTTTTTCAAGAAGGATGTAAAATATGTCCAGTACGTTTGCTTTGGCCAATCAGCTTAATGTCAGTAACAGGAAAAGAATGGAAACCTTACAAAAGGAGAGAATAGAAGAACGTCTAGAAACTAAAATAATAATAATGTTCAGCCATCATAGATTTCAAAAGGAAAAATTGTGCTTGACCAACCTTGTTGATCTTTTTGAAGAAAGTGGACAAGGGTAATGCAGTAAATGCAATTTATCTAGATTTTCAGCAGGCCTTTGATAATTTACCACATAATTACTAATGAATAAGGTCTGCGAGTGCAGAGTCAAATCACAAGTAGCAGAATGGATTGCTAGCTGCTTGAGGACAGAAAACAGAGTGTAAATGTGAAGGGTGATTAATCAGAGGGGTGGAAGGTACTGATCCACAAGGATCAATGCTATGACGAGGGTTGTTCACAATTTATATTGAAGATTTAAACTTTGAAATCAAAAATACGAAACCTAAATTTGGAAGTAACACCAAATTGGAGGTGAGGTAGTGTGATAAAGACAATATTGAGGAGGACTGTAAAATATTACAAGGAGATGCTGTATTAACAAACTTCCTAAATGGGCATGTAATGAGCAAATGAATTTCAACATGGAATGCAATATTCCAACCTTAACAGCTGTATTATTTAATTATTATTATAGTGTACTACTAAAAGTCTAAGCAAGAACTGGTCCTATCTTCTGGCTTCATTATCCAGCAGGTACATACACCGGAAGTTCCCTGAGCTCTCGACATCTCCCTGAGCTCTCGACATCTCCCTGAGTTCCATGAGACAAGTGCACAGGGGGGGTGATTAATGAAATTGATGGGCTGGGAAAACTGAAGAGTGAAATTGGCAACAAGCTAGTGGTCAGCAGGAATGAAAAGCTTCTGCTTGTAGGATTACCGCGGTCAAGCTGAGATAACTACGCTGAATGCCAATTTCAACTTTTTGAAGTTACTTTCAAGTGTTTTAGAGTTTACTCAACTTTGTCTCAACTTCCTTGTTGTCAACCTTCACTGCAGCATGAGAGCAGCTAATGCAGCAGTAACCTGACTCCCTGAGGAGCAGAGGCGAGATCAGTGACAGCAGCAGCAGCAATAACAAGGGAAACAGCAGTGACATTGGCCCAAATCTTCGATATGCGAAGAGGCATCAGGACACTAAGGAAGTCCTGATGTTTTCATATCCCCATTACCTCTGATTAAAGTTCTGATTGCCAGTTTTACTCTGCTCAGATTGCAATAACATTGGGATCTGGTGACTCGAACCATGGACATTCAGTCTGTTTACATTATATTTACCCTGGTTTTTGCACAGATTCAGTTTGAGATTTTCATAGCAGGTATAAAACCAACGTAAATCAAAGTAAATCAGCTGGAAAGTCCAAGCACAAATGTACCCACAGCAATGTCACCCCCCCCCCCCCCCCCCTTTACCCTCCTGCCCACTTCCCAGCAATGTTCAAATCCCGGCGCCCCCTCCCCCTTCCTGGAGGCAGTGGCACAGTGGTATTATCACTGGACAAGTAATTGATAGACCCAGGATAATGCTCTCTGACGCAGGTTTGACTCCCATGGTAGCAGATGATGGAATTTGAATTCAATAAAAATCTCAGATATAATGTCCAATTATAACCATGAAATACTTGTTGATTGCTATCTGGTTCATTATTGCCCTTTAGGGAAGGAAATCTGCCATCCTTACCTGGTCTGGCCTATATGTGACTCCAGACCCACAGCAACATGGGTGACTCTTAAATGCCCTCTGAAATGGGCTAGCAAGCCACGCAGTTGTATCAAACCAGTACAATATCAATAAAAAGGACTGAAACCGGACAGACAACGCCGTATCGCTCTAGGCACCAGTAATGACATCGGCAAACTCAACCCCATTAACCTTGCAAGATCCTCCTTACTAACATCTGGGGGATTATGGGAGAGCTGTCTCACGGACTAGTCAAGCAAAAGCCCGACAATGGGATTCCATTCTTATGGAATTATACCTTACAGATAATGTCCCAGACACCACCATCCCTGTGTATGTCCTGTCTCTCCTACAGGACAGATTCAGCAGGGGCGTACAGCGTATACAGTGGCATACAGTTGGGAGGGGGTTGCCCTGAGTGTCCACAGCATTGACTCTGGACCCCATGAAGTCTCATGGCATCAGATCAAACATGTCCAAGGAAACTTCCTGCTGATTACCATGTACATTCCCTCCACAGCTGATGAATCAGTACTCCTCCATGTTGAACACCACTTGGAGGAAGCACTGAGGGTGGCAAGGGCACAGAATGTACTCTGGGTGGGGGTTTTCAATGTGATTCACCAAGAGTGGATTGGCAGTACCACCACAGACTGAGCTGGCTGGATCCTAAAGGACATAACTGCTAAACTGGGACTGTGGCAGGTGGTGAGGGAACCAACATGAGGGAAAAACATTCTTGACCTCATCCTCATCCTCACCAACCTGCTTGCTACAGATGCATCTGTCCGCGATGGTATCAGTAGGAGTGATCATTGCACAGTCCTTGTGGAGACAAAGTCCCATCTTCACATTGACGACATGATGCACCGCAGCAGCTAACCAAAGCTCCTTTGACGACACTTTTCAAACCTGCAAACTCTATACCACCTACAAGGACAAGAGACAACCAGCAACTTCCCCGCCAAGTCACACACCATCGTGACTTGGAACTACATCATTGTTCATTCACTTTCAGTGTTCTGGAACTCCCATCCTAGCAGCTTTGTGGGCAGTGATTGGAGAAGGCAGATCACCACCACCTTTTCAAGGGTAATTAGGGACATGCAATTAATGCCGTCCACATCCCATGAACGAATTTTAAAACTTTTGGTCAGAAGAATAAAAATGTACTGTGCTTAAGGTATTTTAACTAAAATAATGGCCAGAATTTTCCACCCACCGCACCCCCAATCCCATGGCAGACTTTTCTACAGTGGAGGTGGATTGCCACTGGTTGCCAGCAGGGTCATCCAGTCCCACTGGAGTCTCCAACGTTTTGCACAGCTCACTCATTCTGCTGCTTGGGGACCCGAGCATGGGCCGACTTCAGCAGCACTGGAAGATCCCATTGGCAGGAAGGGCCAGGAAATTGCACCCATTGGTTGGAATTTTACTGCCCTGCCCGCCACGGGAACCGGAGCGGGTGAGGGACATACAACGGGAAAGGTCCGTTGACCTCGGATGTGATTTTATGGTTTCGGGATGAGCGTGGCCGTAAAATCCCAATGAGTTCAACCTAAAATGAAAACAAATTCTGCAGATGCTGGAGATTTGAAATATAAGCAAAAAGTGCTGGAAAAACTCAAACATGTCCGGCAGCATCAGCAAGTAAACATTTGCAGTCCGATATAACTTCTTCAGAGCTGAGAAAGGACATGGGTTAAACCTATTTTATCCGAATTAACCACAAATCAAATGAGGGACAATGAATGTCTCACATTTAACTCAGAGCTCTGCAAATTAAGTTAAATGGTTATAAATTAATTGACATCTCTGTATTACAGTCTGTTGGAAATAAAGACTTCAGCAGAGTTCACAAAGCGGGTAAAAAGGTGCAATTAAGAATCTGTAAGTTAACTCTGGAATTCAGTCTGTGCATCCTGGAAAATAATAAATGCGGGAGGAGGATGTCAAGAAGGTTGATGTTGATGTATCTCACTTTGGGATATAAAGTCTCTAAGGAAACAGGAAGCGAATTACTTTCAGCATGCTGTAAATGACTTGCAAAACTGGTGGTATTCCAAAATGCCGTCCCTGATCTTGTCAAAATTAGCTTAAAATAAAAAGGAATGACCTTTTAGATATATTAGCTTCAGGTTAAGATGTCAAACAAATTGAAGTAATTTTTTTAAAAACATGTATGATTGAGGGGGAGGGTTAAAGGTGGTGGGTGGGCGCTTGTGCAGGGGTGATGTGGAATAAGGGACCCAGAAACAGAAGAACCAGGGCCTATGATTTCTCAATTGGACCTTGATTGGGTGCATGATTGGCCTGACAGTCATCCCCCTGTCACCGTCAAGGGGTTTGGAGGAGTCCATTTCCAAGTTGACAGAGGCAACACTCAGAGCCTCCCCTGGCCGGAGGTTTGCTTTATCTCCTAATCATTCTGCAGATTCAAACATACTGCAACTGAATGCCCACAAATTCTATACCCTCTGTGAAGATGCAACAACAACCCCTGCCAAATCCAGGAACTCACCACCCCTCCAAAAACACATAGGCAGCACCTTCCAAACCCACAACCACAACCAGCTAGAAGGACAAGGGTAGCAGATACCTGGGATCACTGCCACCTGGAGGTTCCCCTCCAAGTCAGTCACCACCCTGACTTGGAAATATATCGCCGTTCTTTTACTGTCGCTTGGTCAAAATCCTGGTATTTCCTCCCGAACAACACTGTGGGTGTACCTACAGCTTAGGGACTGCGGTGGTTCAAGATGGCAGCTCACCATCACCTGATGAGCAACTAAGGATGGGTAATAAATGCTGGCCTAGCCAGCGCCGCTCACATTCTGTAAATAAAAGAAAAATTCAGAGTTTTTCCAAAGACTTTAAAATGGCAGGAATTACTCTAAATTACCTTACTTACAAGCTTGGTTTGCCCTGTAAGTAAGGACTTCTGCTGTCCTTGTCCTTCTAGGTGGTAGAGGTCGTGGGTTTGGAAGGTGCTATCAAAAGAGTCTTGGGGAGCTGCTAATTAGCTATTAGTAGAAAATGGAATTATATTATGCTGCATAAAACCAATACTGCATGATATAATTGTAAAGCAATCACAAAATGACTGACATAATCATTTGAGTCAGTGAAGTAAGTGGTTTTTCAGAGATTTTCTAACAAGCATACTGAGCTGAAAGTATAAAGTACATAATGATACAATATTAATCAACACTTGACAACATTGTACAGACTGCAGCGTAGCAGGTTATTCCTCCTCATGGTAAAATTTGCTATGAGCTTTCGTCAAACCATCTTTTCAAATAAAATTTTGCACCTGTACTACAACAAGAACATGTATTTATATGGCACCTTTAACACAGTAAATCATCCAAGGAGCTTTACAGGAGCAATATTAATCAAAATATGAACACCAAGCCACGTAAAGAGATATTAGAGTAGATGCTTAGTCAAAGAAGTGGGTTTTAAAGAGTATTGTGAATGAAGAAAGAAACATAGAGAGGTGGAAGGGTGGGAATAGCAAAGCTCAGGGTCCTGGCCATCAATGGTGGAGCAATTAAAATCAGAAATGCTCAGAGGGTTGAGGACTAGAGATGGCTGCAGAGATCGGGGGCGGGGGTATTGGGGGGATATGAGGCAGTGGAATGATTTGTAAACAAAGGTGAGAATTTAAAAATTGAGGCCTTGCTTAATCAGGAGCCAGTGCAGGTCAGCATTAGATGGGAATAGAACACGAGCAGCAGATTGACTTCAAGTTTGTGACGGGTAGAGTATGGAGTCTGCCCATGAGTGCATGAGTCTAAAGTTGACAAAGGCACAGGTGAGAGTTTCGGGAACTCAGGCTGAGGGTGGGTTGGACAATGTTACAAAAGTGGCTTTAGTAATGTCGCAGATATGTGATGAGAAGCTCATCTCGGGGTCAAATATGAAACATGTAACATGCAAGCAATACATTTTGGAAAGTAAATGCGTAATCAGAAGCAAATAGCCAGAAATCTTATAGTTTTATAATTTTGTACACCATGACATTTCTCAGTTCTTAATTGTGACTTCTATCAGTTTATTTTCTTTCTCACAGTGGCTGTCGAATAACCAGCAAAATTTCTTTCAACATCAAAAATAGTTAAAGACTAACAATGTGTATTCATGGCTAATGCTATGTGATTGGGGTGGCACGGTGGCACAATGGTTAGCATTGCTGTCTCACAGCATCAGGGACCCGAGTTCAATTCCCAGCTCGGGTCACTGTCTGTGCGGAGTCTGCATGTTCTCCCAGTGTCTGCGTGGGTTTCCTCCAGTTCTCTGGTTTCCTCACACAGGCCTCTGAAGGACGTGCTGGTTAGGTGCATTGGCCATGCTAGATTCTCCCTCAGTGCACTCAGACAGGTGCTGGATTGTGGCGACTAGGGGATTTTCCCAGTAACTTCATTGCAATGTTAACGTAAGCCTACTTGTGACACTAATAAATAAACTTAATTACAGAGAGCCCACATTGTCTTTTATTTCAAAAATATACTTTATTCATAAAAAACTCTGAAATAAGCCATTGCAAAACAACATTCCCAATAATTACAAACAGTGCAAAAAAAACCCAGTCATATATACAATACTTTACGGTGCTCAGTTATAAGACATTACATTCATTATATTTCAGTTCTTCAAACTATATACATTCATCAGATTTCACTGTGTGCTGTTGTTTTTTCAGATTAGCACACAGTTACGCAGTCCGAGGGTGTTCTACAGTTACTGGGCCCTCAGTCTGCCTTGGTTGAAAGGCTTTAAATGGTGGCCTTTCCCCATTGTGTCTTTGCGGCGGCTGCCCCAAGATTGAGAGCATCCCTCAGCACGTAGTCCTAGACCTTGGAATGTGCCAGTCTGCACCACTTGGTCGAGGACAAATCTTTGCACTGGAAGATCAGCAAGTTTCGGGCGGACCAAAGTGCGTCCTTCACTGGGTTGATGACCCTCCAGCAGCAGTTGATATTAATCTCGGCGTGCGTAGAGCACAGAGTCCTGCGTCACTGAGCTGTTCGTGATGAACCTAGACAAATACCACTGCATCTCACTCCAGACATTCTTTGCAAAGGCACATTCCACAAGGAGTTGTGCGACCGTCTCATCACCCCTGCAGCCGCTTCAAGGAAAGCGTGCGTGGTGTTGAGATCTCGGGCGTGCATGAAGGATCTGACGGGGAGTGCCCTTCTCACCAGCAGCCAAATCTTGGTGCTTCTTTGTAAGTTCTGGTGATGAGGCATTCTGCCAGATGACATTGACAGTCTGCTCAGGGAATCATCCGACAGGATCCACCATCTCCTTTTCTCTCAGGGCCTCAAGGACATTATGTGCTGACCACTGCTTGATCGCCATGTGGTCAAAGGTGTGTTTCCAGAAACATTTCTCCACGAAGGACAAGTGCTGCGGTACGGTCCAACTACTTGGAGCGTTCTGCGGCAGTGTGGCCAGACCCACCCTCTGCAACACTTGGGACAGGTAGAACCTCAAAACGCAGTGGCACTTGGTGTTAGCGTACCAAGGATCTACACACAGCTTGATGCAGCCACACACAAAGGTGGCCATCAGGATGAGGCGGCGTTGGGAACATTTTTCCCTTCATTCTCTAGAGATTTATGCATCGCTTCCCTCCGGACACAATCCATCTTTGATCTCCAGATAAATTTGAAGATGGCCTGGGTCACTGCTGCTGCGCAGGATTTGGGGATAGGCCAGACCTGCGCCACATACAACAACACGGACAGTACCTCACACCGGATGACCAGGTTTTTTCTGGTGATAGAGAGGGAGCGCTGCTCCCACAAGCCCAATTTCTGCCTTATTTTGGCGATGCGCTCTTCCCAGTTTTTGGTGCACGCCCCCACCGCTTCAAACCATATCCCTAGCACCTTAAGGTAGTCTGCCCTGACGGTGAAGGGGACAAAGGATCTGTCAGCCCAGTTCCCGAAGAACATTGCTTCGCTCTTGCCCCGGTTGACTTTGGCTCCCGAGGCCAGCTCGAACTGCTCACAGACTTGGAGGAGCCTGCGAACAGACGATGGGTCCGAGCACAAGACAGCCACGTCATCCATATACAGGGAGGCTTTGACCTGCGTGCCTCCCACATATTTCTTTTAATCCAATTCAATCAAATCAAGTCCAATTCAGAGTCTCAACAAGTTGAGACATTCCCGATCCAAGCTGACAAGACAGGGCTCTCACCTCCTGTCTTGGGCTTGATCTACATGATCCAAGCTGATTAGAGCAGGCATTGCACCTTCTCCAAGGCTTGATCTCATTTGCACCTTTGCCAAAAGGCCGAGATGCCGCTTTTAAAAATTGCTTCAAATGAAGCTAAAATGTAAACTAATGACTTCAACCAAGTACAGCATGTCGATACTACACTTGATCTTAGCCAAAAGGCCGAGAAGCATGCCACATTTTTTTTAATTTCAAAAATATACTTTATTCACTAAAAAAAATTCTCAAATATACCATTGCAAAACATATCCAAAATTTACAAACAGTGCAAAAAAAAAGTCATTTTTACAGTACTATACAATGCTTATTTACACATTACATTCAAGTACTTGAAACTATATACATACATCAGTTTACTGTGTGCTATTATTTTTCAGTTTAGCACACAGTTACGCAGGCCGAGGGTGTTCTGCAGTTACCGGGACCTCGGTGCTGCCTCGGTTGAAAGGCTTTACACGGTGGCCCTTCCCCATTGTGCCTTTTCGGCGGCTGCCCCAAGCTTGAGTGCGTCCCTCAGCACGTAGTCCTGGACCTTGGAATGTGCCAGTCTGCACCACTTGGTCGAGGACAAATCTTTGCACTGGAAGATCAGCAAGTTTCGGGCGGACCAAAGTGCGTCCTTCACCGAGTTGATGACCCTCTAGCAGCAGTTGATATTTGTCTTGGTGTGCGTCCCCGGAAACAGCCCGTAGAGCACAGAGTCCTGCGTCACCTACCTCCCACATATTTTTTTTTAATTTCAAAAATATACGTTATTCATTAAAATAAACTCTCAAATAAACAATTGCAAAACGACAGATCCAAAAATTACAAACAGTGCAAAAAGAATCATTTTTACAGTACAATACTAAGTTTATTTACACGACATCACATTTATTACATTTCATTACTTAAAACTATATTCATACATCAGTTTACTGTGTGCTGTTATTTTTCAGTTTAGCACACAGTTACGCAGTCCGAGGGTATTCTGCAGTTACCGGGCCCTCGGTCTGCCTCGGTTGAAAGGTTTTACACTGTGGCCTTTCCCCATTCCCCATTGGGGCGGCACGGTAGCACAGTGGTTAGCACTGCTGCTTCACAGCTTCAGGGACCTGGGTTCGATTCCCGGCTCGGGTCACTGTCTGTGTGGAGTTTGCACATTCTCCTTGTGTCTGCGTGGGTTTCCTCCGGGTGCTCCGGCTTCCTCCCACAGTCCAAAGATGTCCGGGTTAGGTTGATTGGCCATGCTAAAATTGCCCCTTAGTGTCCTGAGATGCGTAGATTAGAGGGATTAGTGGGTAAATGTGTAGGGATATGGGGGTAGGGCCTGGGTGGGATTGTGGTCGGTGCAGACTCGATGGGCCACATGGCCTCTTTCTGCACTGTAGGGTTTCTATGATTCTATGATTGTGCCTTTGCGGCGGCTGCCCCAAGCTTGAGCGCGTCCCTCAGCACGTAGTCCTGGACCTTGGAATGTGCCAGTCTGCAACACTCAGTCGAGGACAAATCTTTCAACTGGAAGATCAGCAAGTTTCAGGCGGACCAACGTGTGCCCTTCACCGAGTTGATGACCCTCCAGCAGCAGTTGATATTTGTCTCGGTGTGCGTCCCTGGGAACAGCCCGTAGAGCACAGAGCCCCGAGCTGCTCGGGACGAACCACGACAAATACCACTGCATCTCACTCCAGACCTTCTTTGCAAAGGCACATTCCACAAGGAGGTGTGCGACCGTCTCATCACTCCCGCAGCCGCTGTAAAAATTGATCATTAAACTGATAAGAACAGATTTTTGTTTTTATTCCAATTCAATCAAATCAAGTCCAATTCAGAGTCTCAACAAGTTGAGACATTCCCAATCCAAGCTGACAAGACAGGGCTCTCACCTCCTGTCTTGGGCTTGATCTACATGATCCAAGCTGACTGGAGTAGGCATAGGTCCTCCTCCAAGGCTTGATCTCATTTGCATCTTAGCCAAAAGGTCGAGGTGCCGCTTTTAAAAATTTCTTCAAATGAAGCTAAAATGTAAACTAATGACTTCAACCAAGTACAGCATGTCGATACTACACTTGATCTTAGCCAAAAGGCCGAGAAGCATGCCTCCTGCATATTTTTTTTATTTCAAAAATATACTTTATTCATAAAAGAAACTCTCAAATAAACCATTGCAAAACAACATGTCCAAAAATTACAAACAGTGCAAAAAAAACAGTATTTTTACAGTACTATACAATGCTTATTTACACATTACATTCATTACATTTCAGTACTTGAAACTATATACATACATCAGATTTTACTGTGTGCTTTTTGTTTTTCAGTTTAGCACACAGTTACGCAGGCTGAGGGTGTTCTACAGTTACCGGGCCCTCGGACTGCCTCGGTTGAAAGGCTTTACACAGTGGCCTTTCCCCATTGTGCCTTTGCGACGGCTGCCCCAAGCTTGAGCGCATCCCTGAGCACTTGGTCCTGGACCTTGGAATGTGCCAGTCTGCAACACTCGGTTGAAGACAAATCTTTCAACTGGAAGATCACTAAGTTTTGGGCGGACCAAAGTGCGTCCTTCACCGAGTTGATGACCCTCCAACAGCAGTTGATATTTGTCTCGGTGTGCGTCCCTGGAAACAGCCCGTAGAGCAGAGTCCTGCATCACCTACCTCCCACATATTTTTAAAAATATCTGTGACACGTACTACAACTTCAGTCAAGAAAATGCTTAGTTTTCCAGTAAAGTCTGACTTGTTGCCAGTGACTCTCTGTAAAGGCATGCTGTTCTTCCCTTTACAAAGAAATTGCCATCTTTCAGCTAAATAAAAGAAGAAAAATAACTCTGAGGCTCCTGAACTCATTTGTTTCTTGGTGAGAAGGAACTGTGGTTCTTAAATTTGTCGAGGTGGGTGACATGAATTCATCAGGCAATGCATACACAGTGCAGCATATTGATTGTTTAAGACTTGTATTATGCAATGGGAATTGCTCTCCAATCTGTCTCACCAGGTGAGTAATCAAGAAAGAGCAACAACAAAAAGAATTTGCCACCAAAGGAAATAGAACAGCAGGTACACAGGTCAATTGATTTTTTTAATGCCGCAAATAGAATGTCTGTTCAACATTATTCGAGGAGAAACCAATAACAGTAGATAGAGGGTAATTCACAGTTAATGACCCTCTATAAGATGCTGAAAAGCTGTCCATTGAAAGGACAATTGTTTCATTCTCCTTTCTAACCTGTGACCTTCACAATCTGGGACAAGGGTAGCAACGGAATGACAAATGATCGTTTCTAAGTTTCTCCTCATTTATGAGTCTGATTTGAACAGAAATCACTTCATAAATATAAAAGCAAAATACTGCGGATGCAGGAATTTGAAGCAAAAATAAAAAATGTTGGAAAATCTCAGCAGGTCTGACAGCGTCTGTAGGGAGAGAATAGAGCCAACGTTTTGAGTCTGGATGACCCTTCGTCAGAGCTAAGAGCAAAGAGAATCAGCAGAGGTTTATACTATGAGGCGGGAGGAGGGGTGCTGGAATTGAACAAAGGGAATGTAAACAAGGATACAGAAGGCTGAGGAGGTGCTAAAAGTGTCCATTAAGAGATCGGAATGTGTGAATGGCAGAACAGAGGTACAGATGTTTAAGGGACTGCCTGGGGATTATGGCAGTTGCCTTGAAAAGATGGGGAGGCAAGAAGGAGAGCTGGAATGGAAAAGTGGAAAAATGGAAGTGAGAAAGAAGGATGATAAAATGGATGAATAAGATGAAACAAAATGAAGTGAAATGAATGGAAATGGAGTGAAGATGGAGGAGAGAGTTCGTGCTCTGAAGTTGTTGAACTCAATGTTCAGTCCGGAAGGCTGTAAAGTGTCCAATCAGAGGACGAGATGCTGTCCCTCCTGTTTGCATTGGGGTTCGCTGGAACATTGCAAAAGGCCAAGGACGGACATGTGGACAGGAGAGCAGGGTGGTGTGTTGACGTGGCAAGCGAGAGGAAGGTCTCGGTCCTGCCTGGCGGACAGAACAAAGGTGTTCAGCAAAGCGGTCACCCAGTCTGCGTTTGGTCTCTGGTCAATGTTCTCCTTAATCTTCATTGATTCAGCATTCTGGAATTCGCTACTGTGGTAAACCACTGTTAGCTTATTGCCTGTGTGTGTGACATGCCTGGACACGTCCCTGCCGGCCCTGCCCGGGACTCCTCCCCCCCCTGGTCCAGGTATAAAGGTGACTGCTCCCCACCCCCTGCCTCAGTCTCTGGACCAGTTCATCAGCATGGTGTGCTCCAAGTCTTTTGCTAATAAAAGCCTATTTGTTCTTGCATACAAACTAATCTTTGCTTGACTGATAGTGCATCAGCTACCTAACAACATGGTGGGAGTACCTTCACCACATGGTCTGGAGCTGTTCAAGAAAGTTCACAACAAACTTTTAGTGCAACGTGAGAAGGGTAAAAAGAACAAATCTTAGCAGTAACATCCACATCCCGAAAAACAATTTAAAGAGGAACTTATAACAAATAAGATGAACTAAAATAAACTAAATTGTATCATTAATATCATAGGTGACTTCCTACTAAGATAGGGCTGGAAACTCCATGGGGTTTACCCCTGTCTGTCCCTGTAACTCTGGTGGGAGACTAACATAATGTGTAAGAAAACAGCATACGTTTCTGAAAAGGTCTGTTTTTTGCTGCATGGGAGGTCGACGGGTCACGGTGAAACACTCAGAGAGTCCTTAGACTCATGTGAGATTTTCAAGAACATCTAATATGAATTAATTATTTTATACTGTCAAACAGAGTTCAGTTCTTTTCATGCTTATCTCTTCCAATCTCTACCTTTCATCTCTTATGTTTTTAAAATAAGTTAAAAAAATAATGAATCTGAAAATTAATGCGAGTAACTATCATCCAAAACCATAACACATTGAATTCCTCTTTGTTGCTATTTTAACCAAGAATTAAGTGTCACTTACTTAACTCTGGTAAACAGCTCTGTCAAAATTACAAAGGAAAGAATTTGATACCAACATCTTTGGGTTGGTTGTCGATTGGCAGAGTGGATCATCTGCCTGCTGATTCCTGTCAGCTTGAAGCTGCGTGACTACCATATGTCTGGAAAACCGCACACCCTGGGGCATCCTGCTGTTGCTACTTGCTCATTCAGGGCTTTTCCAATATTGGGCAGGCCACAGGCAGCAATCAGGTAGCTATGGGAAAGAATCAATGTTGGAGGGGTCGCCGCAGTCCTCAACATTCTTGTGGAGCCTAGAGAAACACTCCTGTTCTTCCTAGCCACACACAAATGTTTCTCTCCTCACCTTTTGGAAACTTTTAGTACCTCACCCTAGCAATGGATTATAGGTCCCCGGTTTGCAGATTAACAGGCTCCCTTCACCTGGGGGCCCAGTGCAACACCCAAATGAACATGATGGGATTGTAAGTGGTGAACATTTCTGCCATTTGGGCCCAGGTAAAATTACCCCAATGGAGCATCAGGACATTGTATCACTCACTGGCTTTAGAGATGATATGGTTATTTTCTCTAGAATGACCCTGCACTGCTGTTGTATTACTTAACAATGAATTAAAATTATATTTTAAATGTCAGAATTGACTGAGAAGCTTCAAACTAACTCTCATTTTGATGAAAGAGCAGCAACCTGAAATGTTAACCCTGCTTTTCTCTGTCCACAATCGCTGCCTGACCTGCTGAACATTTCCAGCATTTCCTGTTTTGATTTAATTTTACCATTTTTTTTTCACCTCGCATTACCTATACTTTGATAAACTATCAAGTGATACAAAACTATTATAAGCATGTTGACATATGGACTGAAGGAGATGGGTAGCTGAGTAGAGAATTCATATATAAAAAACAATAACTGCAGTATGCTCAAAGAACCACTGACAAATGGGCTGCTGTCCATAATGTCACCCACTGTGCTGCTGGGGACAGGGCAGCTTCTGTTGCCTTGAGACACAAAAGAAAAGTAAACAGATTTAAACAATCTGACAAACACAGCAACACTGCCAATAATTTACCAAGTGCAGTTTTTAAACCTAAAAAAATGTTGGTGTTTAATTATGAAACAAAACATCTCTTCAAGGATCCGTATCTGTTTTTCTTGACTTAACCAGCACCTGCAGAGCAGTGTCTGAGAACCTAAGTTCGCTAAAAGATTAATTTTACAGCTGCCCAACTTCACACAGACATTTCAGCAACTTGAATACATCCTCCCTTTAAGAGGAGCATTCAGGCTTTAAGCTGTGAGCTCGTGGCCTGCAGGATATCCAGCCCTCCAAGTCTGTCTCTGGCACAACCTGGCAAGGCCTCCCGCCAATTGTATTTAAATGAGCCCCACCAGGTCTCATACTAATGATGTTGGGCAGATGGATTGCCAGCCCCATCTGCCCTGTTCACCTGTCATCTGAAAATTGCAGCCAATTAAAATCCCCTCAAGTGTTTGCATTAGCAGACATGTCATATCAATGGTCTCGAAGGTTGCAGAAATGCTGCGACACAAGAATTTAAAGAACAAGAACTTTCAGTGGCGAGTCTGTCGTGTCATTAAAACGTCGGCTGAATTTTACTGGGATACCAGGAAATCCGCCTGCTGGAGCTGAGAGTGGGAGGTGATCGCTCCTTCAGGCAGCAGTGGGACGTGGGGCAACATATTCCCAGAGGTGGCCAATTAAGTGGCTATCGCCAGGGCTGCCTTCGAATTAAGGATGATGGGTGCCCTCCTCCACCCTACCCCGTCCCCAAGAGCTGCTGGCCATCTGCAGCCTCAGCAGTGCCACCACTGGTGACGGCCATTGTTGAGGCTGTAGACGACAGTACAGGGCTCCTCAAAGGCTGGACCCTTTGAAGAAAGGTCAGGTGGGTTTGAGAATACTGGGACCAGGCAGACAGACTCCAGCAATTGGGTTGGAGGGTTCGTTAAGGACCGGTGGCATTGTTGCCTGGCACAGGGATGGACAGACTGTGCTATGGAGTGCCCAGAAAGAAAGGCCCCTTCTAGAGGGCACTGGTGAACTCCAGGTTTCACTGGGAAATCCCCCTACATGGCAGCAGGCCCCGCGATGTGGGGGACAATGCCTGGAAAGTGGCCCATAAATCGGCCAGTTAAGCAGTTCAATTGGTTTCCTGCCGAATTGCACATCTGCCATTTTCTCCACTGGTGGCAAAACGGCATGACAGCAGGAACACTTTGGGCACCTCCCCCCAGGTCCTCCTGTGCCATTTTGCCAGCCTTCCCACCACCCAGACCATCTCAAAAAGGCGGATAAATTCTAACCCTTGTGTTTGCACATACTTCGTGTGCCAATGTTTTTCCATTATAAATTCCTGGGTCCACCATTACGAAAGAAAGTGCCTTTGTCTGTTAGTTGTGTGGTACTACTCCCTCCCGATAATGGTGATGTTGTAGTGTCTCAGTTTTACATCCTAAATGCCTCAACTAATACTGCAGAGAAATGCCTAAGCACCAATCAACTGCACATTTGTGCTACCCAAATTACAATAAAAAGGACAAGAATATATGGGCTAAAATGTGATTGTACCATTATTGGCTCGTGACCCGCTGCGCTTGTCCAGTGGGCATCGGTTATCAGCTACATTTCATGCTGCCTCCTCATTTATAAGCTTGGGTTCTACAACCAAGCAAAACACATGCTGCTGACTGGCTGCACACAACATGGATGATATTTAATCTAACCCATCATGGTGGGAAACTGAATTGACAGCACAAATAGAAATAAATAAGTATGGAAATATAAGCCTTAACACAGAGGTGGGGGGCATTTTTCCCAAAAGAATCTAAGTGCCCGACAAGCGGGAAACAGGAAGATTACCCTGCCCATTTTTTGGGCGTACTTAGTGGGATGAATTTGCGCCACTCTGTGCATCACAGAGTCTGCCGGGGGATTCACGCAGACAAGGGGGGGGGCGGGGCGGGGCGGAACGTAGATGCCTGATAATGATATGGTAATTAATTCATAGTCAGAGAGGTATATAGCACAGAAAAAGATCCTTTGGCCTCTGCACCTGAGCTCGTCAAAGTCAACCACTTAACTTTTCTAACAGCATTTTTCAGCACTTGGCCCATAGCCTTGTATGCCTTGGAATCGCAAGTGCACATCTAAATACTTCTTAAATGCTATGAGGGTTTCTGCCTCCATCGTCCTTTCAGACAGTGAGTTCCAGACTCCCACTACCCTTTGGGTAAAAATGTTTTTCCTCGCATCACCTCTAAATCTCTTGCCCCTTACCTTAAATCTATGCCCCCTGGTCATTGATCGCTCCACTAAGGGGAAAAATTTCTTCCTGTCGCCTCTCTCGATGCCCCTCATAATTTTATACATTTCAATCACGTCCCTCTCAGTCTCCTCTGCTCCAAGGAAAACAACCCCAGTCTATCCTATCTCTATTGATAACTAAAATTCTCCAGTCCAGGCAACATCCTGGTAAATCTCTTCTGCACCCTTTCTAGTGCTACCACATCCCTCCTATAATGTGGATTCCAGAACTGCACTCCAGCTGTGGCCTAATGTTTTGTATAGTTCCAGCATAACCTCCCTGCCCTTAAATTCTATGCCTCAGCTAATAAAGGCAAGTATACCATATGTCTTCTTAACTACTTTATTTACCTGTCCTGCTAGCTAAGGGACCGGTATACATATACACCAAGGATCCTCGGATCCTCGGTGCATCTCAGAGATCTACCATTCACCATGCATTCCCTTGCCTTGTTTGTCTGCCAAAATGAATCATGTCACACTAATCTGCATTTGCCACTGATCAGCCCATTTGACCAGCTCATCGACATCCTCCTGTAATCTAAGGCTATCCTCACTATTTACTACACCGCCAATTTTCATATCATCTGCGAACTTACTGATCAACCCATTTAGCATTCAATGCTAAATCATTTATATAAATCACAAACAGGGATCAATACTGATCCTGCTGGACATAATCTTCCAGTCCAAAAAGCACCCCTTACCATCACCCTCTGCTTCCTGTCACTCAGCCATTTCTGGAGTCAATTTGCCAAATTTCCTTGGATCCGAAGGGTCCATACCTTAGCTATCACTCTCCCATGTGGGACCTTATCAAAAGCCTTGCTGAAGTCCAAGTAGACTATGTCAAATACATTGCCCTCATCTACACATCTGGTCACCACGTTGAAAAATTCAATCAAGTTGGTCAGACATGATCTCCTTTTAATAAAACCATGCTGACTGTTCTTGATTAGTTCCTGCCTCTCCAAATACAGATTAATTCTGTCTCTCAGAATTGCTTCCAATCGTTTCCCCACCACTGAGGTTAGATTGACTGGCCTGTAGTTTCCTGGTTTACCCCTTCCTCCTTTCCTGAATAATGGTACCACATTGGCTGTCCTTCAGTACTCAGGCACCTCTGCTGTGGCCAGAGAGGAATCGAAGATTATTGCCAGCGCCCCTGCTATTTCCTCCCTTGCCTCACTTAACATATAAAATGTTCTTCCCAACGTTGAACATCAGGAAATACTCCACGTCAATGACAGCGGGGGGAGAAGGCGGGGCAGGGGTGCAGGGGGTGGGGGGTGTGGTGAACCATTGTTGGTTACCACCAGGTAGTGCTGAGCCATGGTCTGGCCAGTACTATGAGTCTGTATATATGTTACTGTTGGGGTTAGAGTTGGGCTGTTCTACCTGTTAATATAGTTGTTATGGTACACCCCAGTCGGCTCCGCCTCCTGGGAGAGGTATAAAGGTCACTGCTCTGCCTGGTGACCCTTTAGTCTGGGATCGTATACTGTATATGGTAGCTCTGTTATTGTTGGCAATAAAAGCCTTTATTTCCCGAGTACATCACGCCTCTCGTGTGTTATATCGCGCATCAGGGGGGGATCATGTCATGCATTTACATTGGCTTAAAGAACGATTTGGGGGTTCTCGCGGGATTTTCCAGTCCTGTTGCCAAACCGGCCTGACATGATTGGGAATGATAAATCCCGGCCAATGTGTCCTACAAATGACACAGCCAACATTTTCCCTAAAGATGTTGTATCCATGTAACAATAGAATCAGTAACATTAAAGGTGTCCTCTTTCCTGGAAAAGTGATAACACTGCGGTACCTGAATATGAGAAGTACAGAGTAAAACCATTCAAATGAACAAGTGTCGGGGGGTAGTCTTTGAAAATAACAGTGAATTATTGTTGTAACTGCTTGATTTATCTCACGACAAGGCGGAGGATAAAATTAAAAAGGCAATTCAGTGTTTTGATTTGATAGACACCCACTATGAGTTAAGATACTCAGACAGAAGTAAAGCCCTTGAGGTGCACATTATCCTGGACAATCAGAATAGTTTTCCACAGCGACATGGAACTTCAATACCAACGAAGCTTTCAAATTTATTTGGATTCTGCAAGTAACATTCAGCTATTCTTAAATCCTAAAAACTGCAAGACTCTTTTTGGGTATGAAATTCTCTTGTGATTTCTCCTTTTGATTTGTAGGAAAGAACAAAAGAACACCAGCCGGAAGCCTACACAAGCCTACACACTAGAGAGGTTTATGTTAGCAGAGCAAAAATTAACAATGTGACAGTTCATTTACATGCTGTATAATAAAACTTTTGCAATCAAAGAAGATTGGTCATGGATGCAGGAAAGAGTTCAAAATTGAGTAAAAGTCCAAGTACATTCAACAAACGAAATTAAGACTGATACATATTAGAATAAACGCTAATGATATCACAAACCACACTAAGATGATGAGTGCATGGTAAGAGATATAAACCTTTTTAAATACAATGAACATTTCTCCATCTACCACCCTTTCAGATAATGAGTTCAAAACCCTCACCATTCCCTGGGTGAAAAAACTCTCCTCAACCGTCCCTCTAATCCTTCTACCAATTACTTAAAATTTATTTTAAGTAATTGGTAGAAGGATTGGTAGAATAGATGGGGCGGCACGGTAGCACAGTGGTTAGCACTGCTGCTTCACAGCTCCAGGGACCTGGGTTTGATTCCTGGCTTGGGTCACTGTCTGTGTGGAGTTTGCACATTCTCCTCGTGTCTGCGTGGGTTTCCTCCGGGTGCTCCGGTTTCCTCCCACAGTCCAAAGATGTGCGGGTTAGGTTGACTGGCCATGCTAAAAAAAAAATTGCCCTTAGTGTCCTGAGGTGTGTAGGTTAGAGGGATTAGTGGATAAATATGTAGGGATATGGGAGTAGGGCCTGGGTGGGATTGTGGTCGGTGCAGACTCGATGGGCTGAATGGCCTCTTTCTGTACTGTAGGGATTCTATGATTTCTATAATTATGCTGCTTAGCTATTGACTTCTCAATTAATAGATGTAGGTCTTATCTATCCTCTTTAGCCAGACCCATCATGATCTTGTACAACTCAATTCAATCTCTCCTCAGTTTCCCCTGTTCCGAAGAAAACAACCCCAATTTTTCCAAATAGCTAAAATTCTTAATTCATGGCAATATTCTCATGTATCTCATGTGTGCCCTCTGTAATCCCCTCTTTCTTGTAATGTGGTGACCAGAATTGATAATTAATTACAAATATTAGTTTTTCAACACTATATAGATGTTTGGTGCATTTATTTGATTTGATTTATTATTGTCAAATGTATTAGTATACAGTGAAAAGTATTGTTTCCTGCGCACTATACAGACAAAGCATACCGTACATAGAGAAGGAAAGGAGATGGTGCAGAATGTAGTGTTACAATCATAGCTAGGGTGTAGAGAAAGATCAACTTAACATGAGGTAGGCCCATTCAAAAGTCTGAATGCAGCAGGGAAGAAGCTGTTCTTGAGTCGGTTGTTACGAGACCTCAGACTTTTATATCTTTTTCCCATTGGAAGAAGGTAGAAGAGAGAATGTCTAGGGTGTGTGGGGTCCTTGATAATGCTGGCTGCTTTTCCAAGGCAGCGGGAAGTGTAGACAGAGTCAATGGATGGGAGGCTGGTTTGAGTGATGGACTGGGCTTCATTCACAATCCTTTGTAGTTCCTTGCAGTCTTGGATAGAGCAGGAGCCATATCAACTTTTGATACAACCAGAACAAAAGTTTTCTATGGTGCATCTGTAAAAGTTGGTGAGAGCTGTAGCGGACATGCCAAATCTCTTTACTTCTTTACAAACCATTTCCACTTCATCCTCCATTGATGTAGAAAGGGGCATGTCTTCCACAATGCTTCCTGAAGTCAATGACTATCACTTTGTTTTGTTGTCATTGTTGTTGTCACACCAGTTCGTTAGATTCTCTATCTCTTTCCTGTACTCTTATTGTTTGTGATCTGACCCACTATGGTGGTGTCATCAGCAAACTTGAAAATTGAGTCAGAGGAGAATTTAGCCACACAGTCATAGGTGTATAAGGAGTATAATAAGGGGCTGACAACACAGCCTTGTGGGGCACCGAGGATGATCATGGAGGAGGTATTTTTGAATATCCTTACTGATTGCGGTCTGTGGATTAGGAAGTCTAGGATCCAGTCGCAGAGGGAGGAACCGAGCCTCGGGCCACAGAATTTGGAGATGAATTTTGTAGGAATAATGGTGTTGACGGCTAGTATAAAGTGTATAAAGTATAAAGTATCTAGTATAAAGTGGCAATGTGGTAATGTTTTTGGCCAAATCCAGAGGTGACACGATGGCACTGCTGCCTCATGGCGCCAGGGATCTGGGTAAAATTCTGGTCTCAGGTCACTGTATGGAATTTGTACATTCGCCCTGTGTCTGTGTGAGTTTCCTCCGGTTGCTCCGGTTTCCTCCCACATTCCAAAGGTGTGCAGATTAGGTTGATTGGCCGTGCTAAATTGCCCCTTAGTGTCAGGGGGACCAGCAGGGTAAATGTGTGGGGTTACGGGGATAGGGCCTGGGTGGGACTATCAGTGCAGACTTAATGGGCCAAATGGCCTCCTTCCGCACTGTAGGGATTCTATGATTCTATGAACTCAACACCCATTAAAAGCACAATTAATGCAGGTGTTGCAAATCTGAAACAAAACTGGAAATGCTGGAAACACTTAGCAGATAAGCAGCATTGATGGAAAGAACAGGGAACTCACTTTCAGTTGTAGATGCTTTTGACCAAGCCTGTAATATTGATATGTCTCCCCAGAGCTGTCTGCCTTTGATTCATGTTTCCAGCATCTTCTATTTTTGTTCCAAATGTAGTTATTTTGATGCCTGCTCTTTCTCCAGATGCTGCTGACCTGCCGATTGTAATACCATTTTTCTTTTCTGTTTAAAACGTCTTTTAAAAGTAAAATTAGCTTTTGAAGTAACTATAGTTTTCATTGATGCGTGAGTAATTTCAGTAATTACACACCATTAATTGAACATCATCGCAAAGAACACGCTTCTCGAAAATGTATCCTCAAGGTCACGACAAGATAACAGAACTCATGAAGGCAATTTCATAATAAGCTCTGTATTGCGCCATCATATTTTTGAGAGCAAGGAATTTACTGGCAGAAGTTAACAAAGCTTGCTCGACAAAACTCAAAAAGGGTTTGCTTATCTGCCAGCCGCAGCCTCCCCCATGCATTTTCTTCAGACTTCATTGTGATTTGGACCATGAAAAATCTTCTGTGCACTCCAATTATCTCAGAGGCACAGACTGCAGACTCTTTTGCTTTGTATGGACACCAATACACAAGCCTGAAATAAATCTTTACATCTTTCTTCCTTTAGCTGATCTTAGGAAAAGGTTATCAATAAGCGGGAAATATTTTGTAAAATTATCAGCTACTGCTAACATTATTTTTGAACCACTCAGAAATGGACAGATGGAAAGTGACACTCATGGGGGGGTAGTGTAGAATTCTTAGTATGAGGCCCTTCATTTTAGTTTCACTGTATTAAGTAGACTAGGTTATGGTAATTATAAAGTGCCTTATATATAGTGAGAATTAATCATGTGTCTGGAACAAAATATGCAAAGGTATTATAAACTGTACAACCACAAATTAACCAAGTATTATAAGCTTAAACTGTATTTTCAATATATATGCTCTGTGTGCCTTGGCCAACTTCGTTCTGAATGCAGCATGATGGGAAACACAATGGTAAACAGACCAAATTCTTTTAATACAATGGAGCATAGAAAGGCAGCTTCTCTTATCTGTTCTTGGATACGTAAAAACAAGTTTAATCATAGGCCTGCTATTTAAGGGAGTAAATTTATTCATGGCTAGCGAGGCTCGAGCAGTCTCTCAAGCGGATAAAGGAGGCCCTGGTTCCAGCGAAAAAGTGACTCCTTTCACCAATTAAAAATCACAGATGTTAACTATGGCCTTGGACACTGGTAATGACGTGGGTTAGGTTTCCTAAGTAAAGGGGAAGGAACCTACATGGGCAATGAGCTAATAATCTCCTATTCCTATTGACAGGTGGAACATTATCGGCTAAGGTAATAATGTGTAATGTTGTGATTGGTCTCTCCAGTCTGATTGACAAGACGAGATGGGATATTGAAATGTTCAGAATAATATAATAATTTTACCTTGCAATAGTAGCTCAGAGAGAACAATGACTCATTGACTGTGTCTCCCTCCTGATGCATGCATTAGCAAATAAATTCCTTTTCATTCTTTAACTACATACTGTCTTTCGCAGTCTATGTATTGGTTGAGTGAGGCCAACTATATACAGAGCACCCCAGGGGACACCTCAGAAAATTCCTCTTACAGACACAAACTTTGTGATTATCAGTAGATTATATTGAGAATTATTTGCTTTGCTGTGGATTTTCAGGTGAAGAAAATGAAAATTGCAGCAACATCCTGCAACCAGAAGGGACAGTTAAAGTTAGGAGCATTGGTGTGATTCAAATTTTTTAAAAAGGAAAACTGGAAGCCTAACCAGATTTTGTACAGGTTTAACATACCTTCTCTGCTTTTCAACTCCATCCTTCCAAAAATGAAGCTCAGTGCTTTGTCTTTTTATGGCCTAAAATCTATGTTGCTACTTCCTGGAGCTCCTTGCCTGTTGGACTGCTCAAGAGGTAATGGCTGCCTGAGCACTCACCTTCCATATCCCCCTCAGCTGTGACGCCACCAGATTCACGCTTGTGTAGACCTGTTGTAAACGGTGCCGATGTGATGTCACGCCAGTGCCAGCTGAATATTTGGTGTGGGCTCAATACCCAGAGTGAGTGCTCACTAATGACATGCTGATGCATTCAAATTACGTTCGCGCCCTTTCCCGGCATGTTCCACATACTCCGCTAGCGAGGTTAGATCAAAATCGGAAAATACAAGCTTGCTGGCGAATTTGCAGGGTGGAATTTAATCCGGGAGGTGGGTTCCCAACTTTTGAAACATAAACTGGTTTCACTCTCATCGATGTTGGGGTTATTATTTAGAGCAGGAGGGGTCTTCACCTATGAGTGGCCCATCCTTTTGACAGATATTCCTGTTGCATATGAGCTGCCCAAGTAAAGTGATGCCCCATCACCCCTGCCCACCAGGCTGCATGATACCCACCAGTATTTCCCTGGCAGTTTGCCCATATGGCATGGACATTTCTGGTAGGATAAGACCCATTAATTGGTTCTTGTTTGGCCAATTAGGGAGGCAGTGGCATAGTGGTATTGTCATTAGACTAGTAATCATCATCATAGAATCCCTACAGTGCAAAAGGAGGTCATTCAGTTCATCAAGTCTGCACCAACTCTCAGACAGAGCATCTTATCCTGGCTCACCCCTGCCCCATTTCCTTAACCTTACGCATTTTACCCAGCGAATCCCCTAACCTACACATCTTGAGACACTAAGGGACAATTTAGCATGGCCAATCTGCCTAACCTGCACATCTTTGGAGTGTGGGAGAAAACCGGAGCACCCAGAGGAAACCCACACAGACACAGGAAGAACATGCAAATTCCACAAAGAAGTCACCCAAGGCTGGAATTGAACCCAGGGCCCTGGTGCTCTGAGGCAGCAATGCTAACCACTGTGCCACCGTGCCGCCCATTAATGCTCTGCGGACTCGGGTTTGAATCCCTCCACAACAGATGGTAAAATTTGAATTCAATAAATTGTGGAATTAAAAGTCTAATGTTGACCCTGAAACCATGTTTGGTTGTCATTAAAACCCATCAAGTTCACTACAATGCTTTAGGGAAGGAAATCCGCCATCCTTACCTGGGCTGGCCTGCATGTCATGCTCTCTGTAATGGTCGAGCAGGTGGGTTGAAGGGCAATTAATAAATGTGAGCCCAGTCACTGACACTCACATCCCACAAGTTTTTTTAAAAAATTGTTGTGACCTCCTGCTCCAAACTTAATTGTGGGGAGCTAGTGTCTCCACTTTGAACCTTCTTGCCTGATTCAATGGGCCCCATCACCCCGCCACCCAGTCCGCCTTTTGGTGTTGACTAAAATTCAGCCCCTAGTTTTCCTTCTGAGGTGAACAAAGCAAGAGGATGGTTTTCTCCGTTTACAATGATTTCAGCTTCTTAAAGGTTGTTTATTTCGTAAGAAATTTTAAACCAAAATAACTTTCTGTCCTTCAGACTGGGGTTAGCCAGCATTTGTGTAGATGTTATGGATGTAATTTCAACTATTTTGTCTTGTATTGACATAATCATCTGCACAGATAGACTTATCATTTACACACCAGATATAACCTGACCTATTGATCCAAACTGAAATCCATCTTGTATTCCATTTGCAATGCCCATGCCTCAAAACAAGGCACGGATAGGATTGTATCAAATTTACTGTCTGACACATGCTCAACAATAAACCTACCGAACAGCACTGTACATTTTTTTCAAATAACTAAGGTAAACTTGAAGTATTAACTCTGTAACACAGTGCATAGATGATTAAATCAGATGAACATGGGGAAGGAGTGAGAATTTTTAGTTATCTTCAAATTAACTAGTATTTACTTTTGCTGTTTTGTTATTAAATAATAATACAAACTGCATTATGGGATCTTCTTGAAGAATGAATGTTTAACAACGTTGGGCAGGATTCTCCAATCTCGTTCACCCTGCTATCACTGCCAGCGGGAATGAAGAATTTGGCACTCAGCCAAAACTCCACACACTGCCGTAACACCGGAGAATCCCAGCCAGGGGCCAGATTGGAGGTTTCTGGCAAACATATCTTTCATATAAATTAATATATTACGTAGTTAAAAAATTTGGGTATATGAGTATTTCTTTACTTATTATTTTGTTACTTCTCACTCACTACAATATTTTTAAGTGCTAAATTAAATCAGAAATATTTCATAGAATACCTACAGTGCAGAAGGCGGCCATTCGGCCCATCGAGTCTGCACTGAATCTTTGACAGAGTATCTTACCCAGGCCCACCAACCTATCCATCTAACCTATACATCTTGGGACACTAAGGGGCAATTTAGCATGGCCAATCCACCTAACCTGCACACTTTTGGACTGTGGGAGGAAACCAGAACACCCAAAAGAAATCATTGGAGAACGTGCAAACTCCAAAGAGACAATCACCCAAGGCTGGAATGGAACCTGGGTCCTTGGAGATGTGAGGCAGCGGTGCTAACCACTGTGCCACCGTGACACCCTTTAAAACACGTTGTTATGGAGAAATCGTATAGAAGCATTCAAAAAAACATACCAATATTTTTCAATCATCGCTTCAAATTTTCTTTGTTAATACCAAATTCTATTTTACTTTGTGAATAACAGTCCTTTGTGAGATTGGAATGTTCTATAGCAGCACTATATAGGAGAGCTTATTTTAATAGAAGTATGATATTGGGGAGTTTTAATTGCATTCTGATATTGATTTTTTAATTAAAAAATTGTAGCATTGTGCTATTGTGCTAAAGCAATGGATTGAAACAGAACACTAACCTTTGGAAGAAACTACAGTTCCAGAGTCCTCTGCATACAGCCTGTCAGTGTGAATGTCCAGAGCAGCTGTCAGTGTGAATGTCCAGAGCAGCCTGTCCGAGTGAATGTCCAGAGCAGCTGTCAGTGTGAATGTCCAGAGCAGCCTGTCCGAGTGAATGTCCAGAGCAGCTGTCAGTGTGAATGTCCAGAGCAGCTGTCAGTGTGAATGTCCAGAGCAGCTGTCAGTGTGAATGTCCAGAGCAGCTGTCAGTGTGAATGTCCAGAGCAGCCTGTCCGAGTGAATGTCCAGAGCAGCTGTCAGTGTGAATGTCCAGAGCAGCTGTCAGTGTGAATGTCCAGAGCAGCTGTCAGTGTGAATGTCCAGAGCAGCCTGTCCGAGTGAATGTCCAGAGCAGCCTGTCCGAGTGAATGTCCAGAGCAGCTGTCAGTGTGAATGTCCAGAGCAGCTGTCAGTGTGAATGTCCAGAGCAGCTGTCAGTGTGAATGTCCAGAGCAGCCTGTCCGAGTGAATGTCCAGAGCAGCTGTCAGTGTGAATGTCCAGAGCAGCCTGTCCGAGTGAATGTCCAGAGCAGCTGTCAGTGTGAATGTCCAGAGCAGCCTGTCCGAGTGAATGTCCAGAGCAGCTGTCAGTGTGAATGTCCAGAGCAGCTGTCAATGTGAATGTCCTCAATGTCCAGGATGCTACCATTCAGACTTTACAAGTCTCATGAATATTCTCTTTAGTTTGGTGCTACCACACCAGGGGGCGCACAGTTAAGTACAGCCCCCGGAGATTGAGAGGAACAAGGGCAGGCAGTGCTGGGGGTAGTTCTAAGGGGCAGTGCCAAGATGGTGACGGTGTTCTGCTGGGGAACTGGTGGAGGAGGGGAGGGGCTCCCATGTTAGTGATGGGGATTCCCATGTTCATGGGGATGTGCGTGGGGGGTGTCTGTGTGCTTGGAGGGGGAGGGTTGTCCATGAGCATGGTTTCCCCAGGGGATAGGGGACATCCCTGTGTACATAGGGGAGCTCCCTGTTTATGTGTGTGGGAGAGAAATAAGAAATCCTTCCAGGAGAGCAGAAGGAATCTGCAACAGAAGCTGTGTAGGATGCAAGACGCACAGTCAGCCAAAAAAGGTCAGAGAGCTCCAAGTCTATGCTGACCAGCATGGACATGAGGAATTGCTGGAAGGCCCTGCAGACTGTGTATGGTCCTCCCTCACGCAGCTACTCACCGGTTCTCAGTACTGCTAGGGAATCCCTCCTGATGGACAGGGTAACTATCAAAGGGTGCTGGCCTGAACACTTTTGGGGCATGCTTAACCACCCATTCATCATAAATGGGGTAATTATAGACAAGCTTCCAGACTGGATCAAATGTGGAAACCTGGACAGCAAGATCAAGAAAGTAAGAAAGAGGCCGTAATGGGAGGGGGAGAGGTTAGGGCTTGAGAGAGATGGAAGAAGAGGCTGCCATTGGCAGATGGGAGACTGAAGGCTTCCGTGAGGTTGGGATGGAGCATTGGTACGAGGAGTGCTGAGACACATGGAGCTGATAGCTCTCACCTCCATTTCACCGCATGGAGTCCTGACCTTGAGAAACCTGCACAGCAGCAGTGAATTTTAATTGGCTTCCCAATTGCACAGTGGTAGTTTGATTTAAATATGTTAATTAAGTGTCCTGACTCTTCTTGGCGGCGCACTGGCATGTTCTAATATCGCTGAGTCAGGCATTTGTGCTGTGCCATGGAGACATACTTCCCATAAGTGTTTTAAAGCATCCACCCCACAACACACTCCCGCCCCCAGAGACAGTCTCCTTCCCACCTACCCATCGTGGTGAACATCACAGCTTCGAGGCTAATGTCTCAAAACAAATACAATGGGGGACGAGTGGAGAATTGGTCCAGCCAACAACGCTAAATAGTGAATTGGCAACCTACTTTTCACCATCCCAGTTCGTATATTCCATTGACTTGGAAAATATTCTCAAGTTTAAACATTTGAAACCAAGTGAAAATGATAGTGAAACCAGGAAACCAGACTCCAAAAAGTTTGAACTATTATTCTTAAAATTTACAGGAAGGGAGATTGGGCATAGAAAAAGATCAGCTGCTGATTCGCTGTGAATCCATTTCCCACTGCTGGCATAGACCAGCTTCACCCCAATATGTTGATGTGAACAACCAATGATGGCTGTAACGTGTAGCTTATCTGATATTCCAGCCAGGTTCCCATTCCAGTGGCAGAGACATATCAAACATCCCAACGGATGATGTTGTCTCTGACAATAGAAATATCACCACCCCCACCCACACCCAGTGCTGTCCCAGCTCCCCACCCCACCCAACATAGATGCCGGAAAGCAGATGGGGGTCACTGATGTCCAGCGAAGATGTAGTAGATAAATTGATTGAGCAAATATTGGGAATCGTGACCTTTTGCCGAGGTCTGGAAAATGATGGGAAATGGTAAAGATTCCAGGAGATGGACGGCACGGTGTCACAGTGGTTAGCCCCTTAGCGTCCCAAGATGTGTGGATTAGGGGGATAGCATGGTAAATATGTGAGGTTACGGGAAAGGGTCTGGGTGGAATGCTCTGTTGGAGAATCGGTGCAGACTCGATGGGCTGAATGGCCTCCTTCTGCACTGTAGGAATTCTATGATTCTTTGAGATTTTCGAAGAATTGTTACATGTTAAAGTCTGAACAATGGATTTACTCTGATTATATTCCTGCTTTGACTCCTTCGTTTCTTCAGCCTTGTCTGCTCAATTTGATGCTTATTTAATTTGCAAAGTGGTGTAGAATGTGGCAGAGCATGATGATCCATGAAATGTCAGTTCACTCCAGTCGAGCTATGGTATGCTTGATGAATCCAGTAGAGATGTGTGTCTTCATGTATCTGTGCTCAGTTGAGTGAAGGGAAGTAACTGAAGGATCATGGGCTAAAGGAGCAATGCTTATCCTTTCTTGCTTGGAGGTGCAATGCAATTAGGGAATGGGGAGCACAAGGTGGAAAGACATACAGAGAATCAATTTTTTTTTTGCCCCTTCTGGCACCAGCTCTTCTTCCAGTCAGGTTGATCTGGAGGGAAAGGCAGAATTGACATCCTTGCTCAGGCCCATGGTTAAAATAGCAGTTAGGCCCCAATGATGTCAGGTGACCTTGCCTGCACAAAGAGCTGATTAGAACCATTGCTTCTGGATTCAGTGCACAGATGAACCGTCCAGATGACTTGACTATTTGTCCATTTGGTTTTCATCAACAGGATTGAAACCGCCCCTTATAACATGACCTTATGCAGAAAAAAGTTTCGCTTGTGGGGAAACCAATACTATGGGCAATAAATGTAAGATAGTTACTAACAAATCCAGTAGGGAATTCAGAAAAAATGTCTTTATCCAAAGGGCAGTTTGAATTGTGGAGCTTGCTACCAAGAGGAATAGTCGAGGCAATTAGCATAGATGCATCTATGGGAAAGCTAATAAGCACATGAGGGTGAAAGGAATAGAAGAATATATTGATAGGTTGTTGAAGAACAGTGGGAGGATGCTATTGTGGAGCATAAATGCCTTCATGAGCCAGTTCGGCTGAATGGCCTATTTCAGTGATGTGGACCCTGAGACCCTAATATTTGTAGGGAGACAAGGAGCAGAGTAGCAAAGTCAAAAATCAGGAAATGCAGGGGCAAGGAGCTCCTGCAGATATTAACACATGGATCCATTTCTTTCTTCTGTTTTCCACCTTGGACCTATCAAATTGACAGGCTGGATCGCTGCCCAGGGGGGAAAGTGACTTGATTGTCTCCATCAGTTCCCGGCAATCTGGAGAGGCTGGAGCTTGTCGGGTGTTGGGGTTGTGTCGAGACCAGCAATCTGGAGACAGGAAGATATTGAGGTTTGAGATTGGTGTGTCTTCGGAGAAGCAGAATGGGGGAGGGGGATCACCAATTGCAATAGTAAGAAGAGGATGTGGTTGGCAGAAGGCAGGCTGAACACTTTGTTGCGGGGATGGAAGAAACACTCATGCCGCTCCTGGCCTAAAATGAATGCTCTAAAAAGCACTAACCCCCCCCCCCCCCCCCCCGGAGGAGCTGCTCTTACCTGCGTTTGGGTTCTGGATTTCCTGAACCCAGAGGTTATTAAATTTAAATCAGGTGTCTAATTGCAATCTGAGAACCTATGATGTGACCCATCTTCAGATTCTGGTACACCACACGACCCATTGACATAAAGGTGATGGCAAGAGAGTTGAATACTCATTTCCCAATTTTTAACACCCTCCTCCCAAACCTCTCCTGCTCCTTCTCGGGGGTTGGTGGGATTTAATATTGAGGCCAATGTCTTCAGCAGTTCGAATTACTTTGAATGGCAAGTCTTATTTATTTTTTTAGGCCAAGAGGACAGTTTGCTCCATGCTTTCTCTTCACTGTCCACGCTTTTCAGATTTGTGATGGTGAATTCACCAGATGGTTAGTTACAGGCATCAATCCATGTTCCACCATTTGAGGGCAAACAGTCCATTGGTGAACCAACACATTCAACTAAAACCTGCCGAAATCTATCTGCTTATAATTAGTGATTGCTCTTTAATGATAATTACAAATTAAAATAAAGCTGTGGTTTTAATTGTAATTTACTTTCTGATATTATTTTCACTTATATTCATTACCTAATCATTCCTATGAGTGCAGATTAGCATGCTGTTGGCTTTGGTATTATTGTTTCCCTCTCCAAATACCGCAGAGTGCTTGAAACTGAAGTAAAATGGTTATGTCACAATGTCAGCGATAGGGTAGTGGAAAGGCTGGATAAGTAATAAAGGACTATAATGGCTTGTGCAAGGTAAGTTTATTCCTGCATGGATCAGTACCAAGTTTTTTCTTCAAATTTGTTCTTGGAATGTGAGTGTCACTGGCAAGGTCAGCGCTTCTTGTCAATCCCTAATTGCTCTTGAACAGTTGGTGGTGAGCTGTCTCCCTGAACAGCTGCAGTCCATGTGGTATTTGCACCCCCACAGTGCTGTTAGGGAGGGATAGTGAACCAGCAATACTGAAGGAATGGCGGTATAGTTCCAAGTTCAGATGATGTGTGGCTTGGAGGGCAAGTTATAGATGGTGTTGTTCCTATGCATCAGTTGTCCTTGTCCTTCTAGATGGTAGGGGTCATGGGTTTGGAAGGTGCTGTCGATGGAGCCTTGGTGAGTTGCTGCAGTGCATCTTGCAGATGGTACACACTGCTGTGACTGTACACTATTGGTTGGGGATGGGGGTAAATGTTTAAGGTGGGGAATGGATGATTAAGCAGGTTTCTTTGTCCGGGATTGTGTTGAGCTTCTTGAGTGTTGTTGGAGCTGCACTCACCCTGGCAAGTGGGAAGTATTCCATCAGACTCCTGACTTGTGCCTTGTAGATAGATGGTGGACTGTCTTGGGAAGTCAGGGGATGAGTTACTCGCTGCAGAATTCCCAGCCTCTGATCTGCTCCTGCAGCGGCAATAGTCGCTGCAGGAGCTAGTCCAGTTCAGTTTCTGGTCAGTGGTAACCCGCTGGTTGTTGGTGGTAGGGGATTCAATCATGATAATACTGATGAATATCATGGGGAGATGATTAGATTCTCTCTTGTTGGACATGGTCATTACCTGGCGCTTATGTGGCACAAATGTTACTTGCCACTTATCAGCCTAAGCTGAATGTTGTCCAGGTCTTGCTGCAAATGGGCAAGGACTGCTTAGTATTTGAGAAGTTGTGAACAGTACCCTACACTTTACGCTCATCAGTGAACATCCCCACTTCTGTCCTTATGTTGGGGGGAAGAACACTGATGAAGATTGTTGGATCGAGGACGCTATCCTGAGGAACTCCTGCGGCGACATCCCAAGACTGAGATTACTGGCCTCCGACAATCACAACCAGCGTCTTTTGTGCTAAACATGACTCCAACCTGAAGAGATATTTCCCATTGACTCCAGTTTTGCGAGGACTCCTTGATGCCACTCAGGCAAATGTGGCCTTGATGTCAAGGGCTGTTACTTTCATCTCACCGTTTGAGTTCAGCTCTTTTGCTCATGTTTGAAGCAAGACTATAATGAAGTCAGGAGCTGAGTGGCCCTGAGGGAGACCAAACTGAGCGGATGAGTGGATCATTGCAGAGTACATGATGCTTAATAGCACTACTGACAACACCTTCCATCATTTTGCTGATGGCAGTCAGTAGACAGATGAGGCTGCCGAGCTGCCAGCTCCCTTCATTGGCCATGCTGGCTCTGTACCGGTCCGGGCTGAAGCAAGGTTGCATCTCTCTCTTGGTGTCCATGAATGGGACTCCACCTTTACCAGCAAAATTCAACCCATAATTAATATGTATGGCCCTATGGACTAAAGGTGCATTAAGAATCAGGAGGTAGGCTTGATAACTGGAACACTGGGAGCTCTTTATCTAAGATGTGTGCTCCTTCACAGTCAGATCTAAGACTGCCCAACAGGGTCCCATGCTGGGAGGAGCTAATTACCCAGGGTCACCTGACCTGCATTCTTAAAGGGGCAGTCCAAACCTCAAACCCCAACACACAATATATACACATATACCACAGAAGGTTCACCAGGTTGGCATTATATTTTACGTATGCTTGGTGTTGCTCATGACGTACTCTTCAACACTCCTCTTTGAACCAGTGATTAATACTAGGGAAAGTGATTGTTCACATAATGGGCAACCAAAAGGTTTCATTTCTTTGCAATGTTTCTCACTTGTAGCGAAGAGTATGGGCAGGAAATCACTTCTTGCTTCCCTCCAAAGATTTTTTGAATCAACCACTAGAAGAAGCACAAGTACATCTTGTGAATATTCAAGGATAAATGTCCATCCAAATATTCCATGACTAATATTATATACATATAAAATCAGATGGTTGTGAGGTGACCCGGGGAACAGTCACCCGGCAAAAGATAAATACTTTGGAAGAAATTCCTGGACAAGGGAGACCCAAAGTTTTCTTGTAGAATCTGGAATGACATTCCTTCTCCTCCTGGCCTAGAAGGAAATCCTTTAGGTTTCTGGGCCTCTTCTTGTCTTGGCTGCTGTTCTTGGCGGACTTTGGCCAGCAAGGAAAACCACCACTATTTCCCTGCTGAGGCAGCAGGTTTAAATAGCAGACAGGATCAAAGGTTATGGAGAGAAAGCAGAATTAGGCTATTGAGTTGGTCGTGATGAATGGTGGAGCAGGCTCAAAGGGCCAAATGGTCTCCTCTTGCTCCTATCTTCTATGTTTCAATGACAGGGCCATGGTGCAACACTGGAGCCTAAATTGCATAGTTACAGTTGTGCCCAACATACTGGGAGCAGCTGTCCTTTCTGCCTGCAATGTCCAATTGCAGTCAGCTCGACCAGAGTTGGAAAGCAATGTGTAAGACCCTGGTTCCATTTTAACTGCCTTCCATTTGATGGAAACCAGCGAGGGTGTTAAAATTGACCGTTTTATCACCCACTGGGATATATACTCAATCTCTTTAGCTGTATCTCCTGAGTGCAGGTTAGCTTTCCTTGATGCTACTTCACAGTGCACTATTGGTTTCACTAAGCTTCCCTCTATTGCTGTCTAATCCCTTTCTTGTGTCCTGCAGCCTGGAGCTATATTCTTTCTATTCCCAGTAGTTATTTTTCTTCTTTTGCTTCTGTATCTTGTATTTGTCCTCATTAAAAAGTTACTCACAAGTCCATTTTTCATACCTATTGTGACCCTTTTGTATTTAACCTACCCTTTTCCGACTTAGTGTAATCTTGCCCCTCTTTATAGCAAGTGAATTCCCAGACTAGGAAAACTTCCAGTGGTCACTCTGAACACAAAATAAGTTAATTGAACGTACTTGTTATCCCTCATTTATTTATTATTAAAAAGAAGAAATCCATGAAAATCACCATGTTTCTCTAACGTGAATCCTATGTAAGTCTCTTGCCCTGACGCACCCCTTCAATGGTTTCTCTATGTAAGTGCTTTTTGCTCCTGTAAGGTTTTTTTTGTCTCTGCTACTGACTGCATTGTCTCAATGTACATTAACCATTCTTGTTACTGTTTCAATGCGTTTTACTGTTTCTATAAGGTAATGCCAGAAGCTTTGTGAAATAAAAGCACAAGAATATATTCAGGTGCATATCATTAACAAATAGGTAGTCCGTATACATTTGTTTTTGATGCTTTCATCTTTGTCCACTTATTGACATGTTATGCCACATGATTACCTTTGAGCCTGAACCCTGGCAATTCCACTGAATGTGTGTTACAGTTCGCTGACCAGCAAGTAATGGACAGTGACATTTACTGATAGACAATTCACTTCTGAATTAAAGTTACAGAACAGGTTGAGAATTGCACAAGCTCGAAACTGTAAGCAATAAATCTGAAAACAGAAAAAAATGAGAGAAAACATTGAAAACCACTGAAAGCAGCTTGAAATCTTGAATGATAATTGATTGTCACCTTGAGGAATTTTCCTCCTTTCTTAACAGGGACGGTTTTCAATTTGTTTTCAATAAGGATCCATAACACTAAGGATCTGTTCCAAAAGCAAGTTTGCCTCCTTTTTCCTCCTGTATTTTGTTCATTAATTTACAGAAGGTCACTGATGACAGTTTTATCTGTGAAGTGACAAATCTCACTGAGGATCATTTTGCCAGAGGACTGAACGCTTTTTTTCTGATTTTTTTTTTTGCTCTGTATTGTGACATTACTCATGGAAAATTCAGAACATTGAACATGGAGTAGAGTAAAATCAGAAAGTGCTGGGAATACTCAGCAGGCCCATGGACCTTTCATCAGAACTGGAAAACGTTAGAGACTTTTTAGCAAGTTCAGAGGCAGGGAAAGGGAGTAGGGTGAGGTGGGGGTGGGGGTGGGGGGGGGGGGGGGGGGGTGTTGGAATCTGGGTGTGAAGACAGAAAGGAAAATCTGTGAAAGGATGGAGGGCAGGAGGGATTAAATGACAAAACGGAATATGGTGTAAGACAAAAGGAAGCCTCCGGTGGCACCTTATGAAAAGTCCCAGAAAGGACTTTGACGACATTTTAATCTCCGAGCAGAACAGCCATCTTGTTTGTTCCATCAGGTGAACCTATCAGGAAGCCTTTGCATGCTGGTGGTTGACCTGGCTCGCATTCTAATATGTTTTTAAAATGGGAAAGATTCCACACCGGCAGCATGAAATTGATTAATTACCATCCAAATATCAGCTTGCATTCCACCAAAATCCACTTTATGCAGACTGCGATCTGCCCTTCATATTGTCCAACATCAGGCATATTTCGTCCTGGTACAAACATGCTTCCTGTCAGTTGACTGAGTGAAGAAGATCAGCTTCAAATCTAAGTTTTAGTAGAAGAAGGAACAATATATATATATAAGGATCTAAAATGTACAAACTATGTAGGGATAATAATAAATCTGTGATTCTATGCTGCCAGCTGGAAGTTTTGTTATGTCGGAGCACATAGCAGAGAATTGGGATGACAGTGTTATTTCTGACCTATGTCCCTCCCCTCCATGACCTGCTCCAAGTCCTACAAGCCTTCAAGACTTTTGCCCTCTTCCAGTATTGGCCTCTTGAAGTTCCCTAATTTTAATCGCACCATCATTTGTGGCTGTTCTTTCAGTTGTCTTGGCCCTAAGCTCCCAAATTCCCTCCCTATACAAGTCCTCTACCACTCTCTCCTTAAGCTGCTTTTTGACCAAGCTATTTGTCCTGATGTCTCCTTTTGCTGCTGAGTAATATCACTATTGTTGAGCACCTTGGAACATCTTGCTACTTCATAGACGTTACATAAACACGTTTTGTGTTTGAGTATAGCTTCCCACTGAAAACAGATCTTCCCATTTGTCCTCAGACCTCGATTGCCCCCCCACCTCACTCCATCCCCTTTCCCTGCCTCCGAATGTTTTCCAGTTCTGATGAAATGTTATGGGCCTGCTAAGTATTCCCAGCATTTTCTGATTTTATTCTGCTCCGTGTTCAATGTTCTGAATTTTCCATGAGTAATGTCACAATACAGAGCAAAATAATCCCAAACGAATGTTCATTCCTCTGGCAAAATGATCCTCAGTGAGATTTGTCACTTCACAGTCAGGACTGTCATCAGTGACCTTCTGTAAATTAATGAACAAAATACGGGAAGAGAAAGGAGAGAAACTTGCTTTTTTGAACCAATCTTTCAATAAAAATAATCCTCTTTTAAAACTCTCTCTCCTTCTTTAGGATGCTCTTTAACTTTTTGGTCAAGCTTTTGGTTATCCGTCCTGGCCTTCGTGGCTTGGTAATGTCGCTATCGTTAAACACCTTGGCACATTTTGCTATGTTCCGGACATGGTATGAACACAAGTTGTTGTGGAGTACAGCTTCCCACGGAAAACATTGGACCTTGCAATCAGGTGGATAAATCTGTTTCCAATTCTGTTAGTTTGAGTTAACTGTACTCATCAAAGGCAGGTTTGAGATTCAGAAAGACAAGAGTTAGCCTATAGCCATTGACATTTTCTGTGTTTTGTCATGCTTGTGATCATATAACTCCATGGCTGAATTTAAAATTAGCTGGTATTTCAACTGGGAAGTCAATACAAAGTCTTTGGTCTTTGCTATTTTAACAAGTTTTAGATCATTGTTTATGTTTTGCAAGAATAACATGGGAAACAAAACAGTAGTACAGGTAAAAGAAATGAAAAGTCTGAGGGTGGGATTTTCTGACCTCCTCCACACCCAGTGCCGTGTTTTCCAGCAGCAGAGGCCACCAGTGGGATTTTCCGATCTTGCTGAAGTCTAAGGCATTTTGCATGGCTCGCTTATCTCGCTGCCAGAGAACCCACCGGGGGGACGGGGGGGACGGGACGGGGGGGTGGTTTGTGGAGGTTTGCCATTGGCGGGATTGGAAGATCCTGCCGGCAGGAAGGGCTGGAAAATCCTGCCCTGAATATCTCACATGCTTGCATTTACACAGCACTATATCATGTCATATCATTGTCTCTGCCTTTGCTGGATGCTGGAAGGAATATAGTGGTAGTAAGGGATAATGTAATCAGAGGGATTGACACCATTCTCTGAAGCAAAGAGTCCAGACAGCTGTGTTGCCTGCTCAGTGCCAGAGTCTTCTGCTTGGCCCTCAAGAGGAACTCGCAGTGGGAAGAGAAGGACCCAGTTGTCATGGTCCATGTAGGTACCAGTGACACAGGCAGGACAAAGAAGGAGGTTCTGTAGAGTCATAATGAGGACCTCGGCACCAAATTAAGAAGCAGAACCTCAAAGGTCATGATTCCAATTTTCTTCCCATACCTAGTAGTGCATTAAGGCAGACTTTCATCTGTTTCCATGGCAAGTAATTCCCAGAGCAGGTTGCTAGTCTGCTGCTATTTTTGCTTATAGCTTGAGGGGTGCCACTCCACTTCAACTATGGCTGACCAGGCGTCACTCCTGCTATTACCACCGTTTGTGTGGGAAGGATTTGCAAATTGACACACTCAAAGGGAGCGATTCTCCCAAAAAAATTCTAAGTGTCGAATTCATGTAAAAACTGGAGTAGATCATGCTGGTTTTTTCAGTGGGAGTTTCAAAATGAATCTCTCACACTCTGTGCACTGAAAAGCGCCTCAGCGTGAATCTCACAAAGAATGGTCAATCCTCTGGGTGAAGATCTTAATTCCAGATTTTTACTAAATTCAAATTTCACCATCTGCAGTGGTGGGATTCAAACCTGGTCCCCAGAGCTTTAACTTGGGTCTCTGGATTGCTAGTCCAGTGATAATTCCACTATGCCACTGCCTATGAAACACTTAGCTCCAGATGATAATTACTTGTGGGCTAATTGAGGTAAAATGATATTTTTTAAATGCAAGATGTCCTTATTTCTTTATTTTGACTTAGGACTAGAGGGTAGAAATAAATGTTGGAATTAGTAATGGTTGAATAGTTCATATGTTGCTCTCACATTTCTATACCCATTATTTTACCAAAAGCGTAACATCTAAGCGAATGTCGCGCAAAAGGAATGTCCCAGGCTTGCATTAAGCATCTTTCACTAAACATTCTTACACTCATGTGCAATATTATCCATGTACTGAAAGTGAAATATTTAGTGATTGATATTATATCAATAGTGCAGGGCTGCTCAAGAGGAACCAATAAAATGTATAAGATTTGCATCATTTTGTTTAAATGGTTTACTGCCTCACATATTGCTGAATGAGCCATTTCTGACAAACCTTCACCATCTTACTTGCCTCTGGCCATGAGAGTAGTTTTAATATCAATCTTTTGTAGAATGATTAATCAGACGGTGTGATAAAGTGCTCTCAGATTCCTAACCTTAATCTGCTATCTGAATTGTTGCCAACTAAAAGCCATTGCACAATAAAAGTTATAAAAGGAATCAATGGAGAATTTCAATAACTTTCAATTAGCCATTTTTGATTTAATGGAATACTTGCACATCATTATCCTGGGGGTGGAATGTACAGATAGTTGAAAGCACACCATGTTCCTTCTCACATTTGCCTACTTTTCAGAGATTTATTCCTGTCTTTCCTTTTTCTGGCAATTCTTGCTTTATGGAGACACACTTTTGGAATATAAAAATGATATTAGTGTTGGGAGATAATTTGCATTCTTGGCAGGGGCCTGACTTGAAGTTCTGCTGGGGCAGGAATGGATATGGGCAGGTGCTGAATAGAGTGGCATCATTTGACATGCTGGTAAACCTTTACCATTCCAGCCGCCAGCAAGTTGCATCAGGTCGGGGAAAGGCTGACCTTGAAGCCCATCCGATTTGGCAATAAGGTCAATTAAGGATGTTGTGGAGCTCATTGAGACTTGTGTAGAGACAGTTTTGGGATTTTGATGTTTTGGGTTGAATGCTGGGTCTGGGCAAGACCAAGTGCATTGAGATGACAACACAGCAGGGAGCCAATCATGACCATTTCCTGAAATTAGATGGGGGACAGGTGGAGAAAGTGGAGTTGACGCTCCAGATCAGCCATGATTACATTGAACAATGGAGCAGGCTCAATGGGCCCTATGGTCTTGTCCTGTTCCTATTTTCCATGTTCTTATAAAGGGAGCATGTTTGAGAGGGGAGGTCATGTGCCATCAGGTGTGCACAGGTTATGAGGAGAGTAATGAAAACCAGGTTGGGGATTGCAGGAGGTCATTACTCTCTGATCATTGGCAAGCATGAGGAAGGGATAAGATTTCTGCACATTATTTGGAGTCCAGCTGACTGCAAGGAAGGCAGCAGCTGCTAATTGGTACTTGACGCTCAGATTTTGGCTCTGGTGGCAGTGAGGAGCAGCCTCAGCAGAAAAGTCCGAGCCATGGGCACGAGGAGGGCAGAGGAGAGGAATGAGAGGTATGAAGGCAACCACAGCCATACCATTGGGATAGGATCTATCAGCTGTAGAGAATCCTGACATCTTGTGACTGGATAGTGTTTGGGTGCTACAAGTCCCGACAGGCCCCGGAGTGCATGTGTGGATTGGGAACAGGCTGTACATACAGTGTTTGGGTTTCTCCGGGCCAAGGAAAAGGGCCTTGTGTGAAAAAGAAAACAACTCAAAAGCCTGATCACAGGACCCAGGAGCGTTAACCAGAGAAGAATCTCAGTCAGGGGACAGGGAGACGGAATAAAGAAAGGTCCCAAGAGGGTGAGAGAACTGGAGAAGCAGCCACCAGGAGAAAGAGACCACTGGTAAGAACCACCAAGAAGAGGAGCAAGAAAAGAGTCTCCAAATGGTATACATAGTAGCACTTGGCAGGCTTCAACCGTGAGAGTTCAGGAGAAGCCAAGGAGTTCCAAAAAGGCACAGAAGGTTGGTGACTCCATGCTAGCAGTCATTGGGGCAAATGAGGAACAGAAAGAAATCAGCCTTTGACTGAGAGGTCAGCTTTTGACTGGGATTTGAGGAGCCTTTGACTCTATGGAAGTCAGGGTAAAACTGGAAGGTTATCAGGGGACTGAGTCCAGGTTACTAGGGGGATTGGTAAGAGGAGACTGGAGGGCATGTTAGTAGGGTGGTGAAAAAGGCATTTGGGACACTTGCCTTTATCAATCGAGGTATTGATTACGAAAGCAGGGAAGTCATATTGGAGTTGTATAGAACTTTGGTGAGGCCACAGCTAGAATACTGTGTGCAGTTCTGGTCACCACATTACAGGAAGGATGTGATTGCACTGGAGGGAGTGCAGAGGAGACTCACCGGGATGCTGCTTGGATGGAACATTTAATTTATGAAGAGAGGTTGGATAGGCTTGGATTGTTTTCATAGAGTCATAGAATCCCCACAGTGCAGAAGGAGGCCATTCGGCCCATCGAGCCTGCGCTGACAACAATCTCACCCAGACCCTATCCCAGTTACCCCAGATATTTACCCCACTAATCCCCCTAACCTACACATCTTGGGACACTAAGGGGCAGTTGAGCATGGCCAATCAGCCTAACCCACATATCTTTGGACTGTGGGAGGAAACCGCAGCATCCGGAGGAAACCAACACAGACACGGGGAGAACTTGTAAACTCCACACAGACAGTGACCTGAGGCTGGAATAGAACCTGGGCCTCTGGCGCTGTGAGGCAGCAGTGCTAACCATTGTGCCACCGTGCTGCCCAGTGTTGGTGCAGACTCAATGGGCTGAAGGGCTTCTTCTGCACTGTATGATTCTATGATTCAATAATAACATTGGAAGGATACCGTCTCCAAGGTACTGAGGAGAGGGGAAACGGATGATGTGGGGGACACTCCAACGTACTGCCTAGTTGAGGGAGAGCAGGGTAACACTGGATGGGTACTAGGGGAAGACTCCAGGGTATCAGGGAAAGGCTGATAAGCACCATCCCTGAACCTGTTTTCTGCTGCTGGGCCGTGGGTTTCTTAAAAAGTCCTCACAGAGGGAAGGAAAGCCTGGGGCAGTTTGGTGGGTAGGTGGGCAGTCATCATGGACAGATGGATCCAATCAAATCTGTGGAGGGAGGGCCTCTAGAGGCAGATTATTGACAAGGGCATGTCTGATGGAAAGACATGTCAGTAATAATCATCCCCCTGCAGCTGAGACCATTCAACTGTAACTCAATTGACAGCCTGGAGTCAAACTACTGACGCAATTATGCCCACTCAAGAATCACTTATGTGTCTGAGTCCACTGATTGCCACTGACAGCCATAGTTTGCATTAACCATTGAGCAAGCAAATACATTTCCTTAGACAGTTGGCAATGGCACACTGCCAGGGAGAGCACTCCGAACTCATGGCTGTGTGCTGTGCTGAGGTGCATTTTGTCAAGTGTTTCCATTGACCAGGTTGTGTGCAAGGACTTGGGGTGAACCTTGGGACAATGCCTGCGCCTCAGGTGAGACTTCTTACTGTGCTCAGGTGAGAGAACAGGATACAGTAAAGTGACCTTAGCTGTGGGCATGTGGTGTTGGGCAAGGGTAAAGTGGGGTCTTGCCCATTCGGTAAGCAACCAAAAGATTGGGCAACAATGTGATGGCCAGGACAAACTCAGTGGGCTTTGAGAGTAGGCTTCAGACAATGAATGGGCAAACAATGATCCTTATGAGACAAGAGCTAACCATCAAATCTCTCTCTTTGATACTGCATTGAGGAGAATGAATGAAACATGGAGCCTGGTAAACTTGCAGTCATTCTTCTCACTCATAGACACGATAGAAGGAAATATTAACAGAAGCGCCAGGCTTGCCAAAGGCAGGAGCAAAACCATAAGGAGGAAGAGTGGCAGGGCCTACTCCACATGCAGAGGGTGAACCTTCGAGAGTGGCCACTCGGAGGCGCCTTGCTAGACCCAGGGTTTATAAACAGCGACCGGTGTTGCCGAGGATTTTGCATGTCCAGGAACTGGCTGGTCACATCTGCCACCTTCTGCAAGATTTGGTGCCACAGAGATTTGGAGGACATCCACTGCCAGTGCCACTCAAAGTTACAGCAGTGCTCAATTATGTGAGCTACCAGCCCCTTCCAGGGTTCCACAGGTGATCTGCAGGATTTCACAAGCCTCCACACACAAATATATCCAGGCGGTGACAAAGGCAACCTTCGTGAGAGTACACAACTTTGTCCACTTTGACCAGGGTTCAGCAAGCCAAGATGCTAGAGCAGTGCAGCGGGCTGGGAGAATTGCCCCCATGATTTTTTTAACGTGAACAGGTCTGCCTTTGTTGAGTTGGCAACACAGACTAATATGTGTATTTCACCAACATTTATATGGATAACACTGGCTAAACCCGGCATGAGCTGCTGAAACGGTCGTCCCCTTAATGAAAGCTTAGAAATGGAAATAATCCAAAGATGGGTCATGAAGATTTCAAGTGATGGATCTGTGACTATTTCCTCTGGCAACTTGTTCCATATTGAGATTGTTCTTGGGAAGACAGATTATTCATACACTGTCTTGGAAACAAATAGGGGGGATTTTCCGGCCTTGCTTGCCCCAAAACTGGAAAATCCTGCCCAAAGCCTTTCCATGGTCCGCCTCTTGCCCGCTCCGATTCTCGTGGTGGGCAGGTCAGTAAAATTCGCCCCATAGCCTTTGTAGTTTGTGTGAATGGCTACCTTGTGTTTTGTAATTGCTGGAGGGAACCAGGTACTTTAATTCCCACCATCCATTCCATATTCTCTAGAACACGGTCAGTCTGATTTTCTCCCTTCTTTGTTGTGGTGATTCCCATTCCAAATCTTTGATCAAGGATGACACTGGTGTATTTTTCATACTGATTTGTGTTGAATCATGCAGCATGTCTTTGGATTATTTCAATCAGGTTTGCTATCCATCAAGCAACCAGTCAAAAAAAATTATAGTCCAAAAATATTGCCGTACTTTGTTAATGTAATGGATGTGCAAACAAATAATTGATTGGATGTTCTTGCAAGATCAATATTTGAATGTTTCATATGCAACAATCAGAAAATTGGTTGGTAGTGTACCTACTTTTCAGATGCAAACTGACCATCTAAAATGTTCAATATGATAGATGGGTGTGCATGCTCATTATATCCCAAAAGGGAGTCAAGCAATGAAAACATTAAATGGGGCATCCAATTTGATGGGCTGGCTGCGTTCAGGAAGACAATAGTTCAGATTCTGCATGGAGGCTAATGCTGGGGTTATCTGTATTTATCAATATTCCGGCAAACAAATTCAGGGAGAACTTCCAGGGCCTGCAGGTGTGCAGTTTAATCAGGAAATCCTGGAATTGTTTGTAGTGCTCCCTCACCCACCTAAAGGGTGCACCGATAGACTTGGCATTGAAAGTCGTAATAGTTAGGGTGCTTTCCCACTAGTTCCCTGCTAAATATGCCACAAAATGGTCGGACTGAAGCATTCAGGAGTTAGTGAATTTTTTAATGATGAGTTAATAGATATTTATTGATAATTATTGTTAAGCAACCTCAGATGCTTTAGAAAATTTAATTTTGCAACCATGGAGACTCATTTCTCCAAAAGTTAATTACTGTTGGAATGTTTTTTGACAGTCTCTTATTTCTTTCTATTAATCCCATCTGTCTGTCCCAATCCTCATTCCAGTTTCTCTTTGTGGTATAAATCGAACTCATACTTTCTAGTTGAGACACTGTTTGTCTCAGTGAAGGTTCTTCAATCATGCCCTGATCAGGTATGTGACAGATGCTGTATAGAGGGCACCGTGCCACATTTAAGCACGTCTGTCTTCAAAAACCTGCAAAAATATAGTGGCCAGCCCTCAGGGAGGTGAATGACATACACCGTCCCTTTGTCACTGACCACAAAAACTGGGCCATGATCTGTTTAAATTAGTAAACAGGTGATTACAGGCTGTGTGCCTGTTCTTTCCAAAGTTGTGCTCCCTGTGAGTGATCCTCCCGACTCGGAGTGCCAGATCGTAGAATCAGTTTCTATGTTTTCAAGTGCCAGGATTGTGAAGAACCTGGATGTAGTGTCTATATCTACAGGCTCCCCAATAAAGAGTGGCAGCAGGCCATTCTGCCCCTCGAATCTGTTCCACCATTCCATAAGACAATGATTGGGATCTCAGCTCCACTTTCCTGTCTGCCCTGTTTCCTGTTGACTCTCCCATCAGTCAAACTAACTCATCCTAGAGTATATTCGACGACCCAGCCTCCACCGCTCAGTGGGGAAGAGAATTCCACAGACTAGTGCCCCTCTGAGAGAAAAGAAATCTCCTCATCTCAACCTTATATGACAGACCTCTAACTTTAAAACTGCGCCCCCTAGTTTTTGACTCCCCCACAAACAGAAACACCTTCTCAGCATCCACACTGTCAAGTCCCCTCAGAATTTTATATGTTTCAATAAAATACCTCTCATTCTTGTATACTCCAATGAGTATAGGCCCAATCTGCACAACTTTTCCTCATAAGACAACCTCTTCATACTGGGAACCAGGCAAGTGAACCTTCTCCATACTGATTCCAATGCATTAATATCCTATCCGAAGAAGGAGGCCAGAACTGTACACAATACTCCAGATGTGGTCTCACTAATGCCCTGTATAGCTGTGGCAATGCTCTCTATATTTATACTCAATTCCCCTTGCAATAAACACCAACATTCCATTTGCCTTCTTAATCATTTGCTGTACCTGCATATTAATTTTTGTGATTCATGTACCAGGACACCCAGATCCCTCTGTACTTTGAGATTCTGCAGTCTCTCTCCATTCATACAAGATACTGCTTTTACGATATTCCCACTGAAGTGGACCAGTTCACTTTTTCTCACATTATACTCCATCTGACAATGTTTTGCCAACTCACTGAAACTATTTATATCCTCTCGATAATTTACTTTCCTACCTATCTTTATGCCACCAGGAAATTTAGCCACCATATAGGTCCCTTCATCCAGCTCATTGATATGGATTGTTAGTAGTTGAGGCAACAGCACTGACCCCTGTGGTACTCCACTAGCTCACAGCTTGCCAATCCAAAAATGACCCATTTATACGTACTCTCTGTTTCCTCTAAGCCCAGCAATCCTGTAACAATGCTAATACCCTCCACACATTGAGCTCTTATTTCATGCAGTAACCTTTTATGCGGCACCTTGTCAAATGCCTTTTGTAAATCCAAGTACTTGTTTTCACAGGTTCCTTTTTATCCACCTTGTTTGTTACTTCCTCAAAGTGTATCTATGAACATTCGAATCAGGAGCAGGAATAGACCATTCAGCCCCTTGAGCATGCTCTGCTATTCAATAAGATCATGTTTGTGTTTTGAATTCCACATTCCGATACAGCATTGATAACCTATGATTTCCTTGCCAAACAAGATTCTATCGACCTCCACCTTAAAAGTATTCAATGACCCCGCCTCCTCCACTGTCTGCGACCGAGTGCCAAAGTTGCAATAGTTCCTCATCTCTGCCCTTAAAGGGCGATCCCTAATTTTAAAACATAGCTTGAATAAATTAGTCAAACAAGATTTCTTTTTTCCAAAACCATGTTGACTTTGTTGATTATATTCTGATTTTATAAATGTCCTGTTATTACCTTCTTTGTAATGGATTCGAGCATTTTCTCTATGTCAGGGAAAAGTCAGTCTTTCATTCTAACAGATTTCCCCCTGCCCCCCACCTCCCCCCACCCCCCCCCCCCCATCCCACCCGCGCCGGGGCCCTGCAGGGGGTTTAGTGTTCCCTTACCCATCACCCAGATGTGGGCCCAGGTGCCAGCGTGCGTGCGAAGCTCAGGTAGGAGTCAGACTACTTTGCACTAGGGCATCATCACAATGGCGCATAGCAAGTCGTCACATCCTCCTGCCTACCACAGAAACTCGCCAACACAGGGTACCCAGGCCCACCACTCTGGTGTTACAATGTTGCAGGAGATAACAGGACTCCAAGGGGTGGTGGGGGGGTGGGATGGAACCCATGTGCGGCAACACAGGCCCCTAGTGACCAAAGCATGTGGTGATCAGGGCTGTCCTCACATGCTTGATGCTTGCTGCCGCCAGCCCTCCAGCGCCTGGGGGGGTGTTTGCTCGTCGTCCTTCTCCTCTTCCTCCTCGTCCCCAGCGATGCCCGGCTGGTCGGCCTCCATGTCCTCCTCCTCCAAAAAGATCTCCCCGCTGCTGCGCCAGGTTGTGAAGGGCACAGCACACCACCACAATGCGGAATGATATCAGGGGGCTTATTGGAGGGCCCCATCAGAGCGGTCCAGGCACATTTTGAGGAGCCCTATGTACCGCTCCGCTATTCAATGGTTGCAACGTGGGCCTCATTATATCGGGTCTCCTCGTCAGTCTCAGGCCTCCACACAGGCGTCATCAGCCAAGTCCAGAGCGGGTACCCCATGTCACCCACCACCATCCCTGCATCCTGGGCTCCTCCTCAAAGACGCCCGGTACATCGGAGCTCCTCAATATGAAGCTGTCATGCACGCTGCCGTGATGTCTGGCGCAGACTTGTATGATGTTCAGCTGATGGTCACACACCAATTGCACATTTATTGAATGAAAGCCCTTTCTGTTCATGAATCTTCCTGCATTCTTCACCGGGGCCTTGAGGGTGACGTGGGTGCAGTGTATAGCCCCCTGCACATTTGGCATCCCGGCCATGGTTGTGAATCCTGCAGCCCGGCTTCCTGCTGGGCCTGGTCCAGGTCAAAATTTAATATACTGGCCAGCCCAGGCATACAGGGTATCCGTGACCTCCTTGACACACTTGTGGACGGTGGGTTGGGAAATGTCACCAAGGTCTCCACTGATGGTCTGGAAGGACCTGATGGTGTAAAAGTTTAAGGTGGCCGTCACTTCCACAGCCACTGGGAGTGGGTGCCCCGCGGTGCAAGGTCCTCCAGCAAATGGCACAGGTGTCACACTGTCTCCTTTCGGAGCTGGAGCCATTGGCGGCACGTGATGTTTGAAAGTTGCTCAAAAGACACTCATGTGTGGAACTGTCAGGGTCTCTGCTCCCTCCATCTCCTCCCCTTCGCCCCCGGGGCGAATGGGGGCATGTCCTGCCTCTGGCGGCCACCTCCCTCTCCTCCTGAGAGTGGCAAGGGCTGAGCCTCCTGTGCCCGCAATTCTTCCTCCTGCTCCTCCTCCTCAGCTCCAGCAGCAACCAAAAGAACAGTAAGATCAATGGGTTGCATTGCAAAAGCCATCTCGTCACTTTGAAGGAGGGGGGGGGAAGGAATTTGGGGAAGGGGCAAGACTGGTGGACAGATTTAAAAACTCTGTTTGTCCCCAGCCCAACAACACACAAAACAACACGACACACACTTCCCATACCCCTCCCACATCCCCCAGCAACACACACTCCCCATATCCCCCCACAGCCCCCAGCAACACACATACCCACAAAGGAGGAGAGATTGGGTAAACTGGGGTTGTTCTCCCTGGAAAGACAGAGAATGAGGGGAGATCTAATAGAGGTGTACAAGATTATGAAGGGGATAGATAAGGTGAACGATGGGAAGCTTTTTCCCAGATCAGAAGTGACGATCACGAGGGGTCACAGGCTCAAGGTGAGAGGGGTGAAGTATAACTCAGATATTAGAGGGATGTTTTTTACAGAGAGGGTGGTGGGGGCCTGGAATGCGCTGCCAAGTAGGGTGGTGGAGGCAGACACGCTGGCATCGTTTAAGACTTACCTGGCTAGCCACATGAGCAGCCTAGGAATGGAGGGATACAAACGATTGGTCTAGTTGGACCAAGGAGCAGCACAGGCTTGGAGGGCCTGTTTCCTGTGCTGTACTGTTCTTTGTTCTTTGTTAAAACCCCCACTACAGATCCCAAAGAAAATCGGTGCGATCGGGCGCGATTCCCACGAGTAGCATCATGTCCGATTTTACGACTTTTTCCCGCCACAAAACGGACGCGATGAGGTTGTAAAATTCCGCTCATTGACTTGGCCTCCAAATTTTCTGCAGCAATGGGACCTCAGACACTTTAGTAGGAATGCAATAAGGTGAACATCAGGTTATATGCGAGCAGGAGAGGCAGGGGCAGCAATGGGCCATCCCTAATGGAGGATGGAGGACAACCCAAGCTATGCTTACCCAGCCAAAGATGCTGAGCTTTGGGAACCGTTGCAAATTGGATGCTTCTAGAGCAGCAATGGGAGATCTGGCAGAGTTTCCTGAGGTAGTGGGGCCTCTTTGAGCAAAAATTGGAAGAGTCCTCTCAAGAGCACAGCTCCATCTCAAGTAAGGAGCATTTGTTTCTCCATTTACTGCTCTTTTGGAGCGTCATATAGAGCAGTCTGCAAAACGGATACAGGAACAGCAATCTGACATTAACCAGGTTGGATGATGCATTCTGTAGCACTGACCAGTCCATTGCATTGATGGCACTTGGATGCATGCATGCACAATAAGATGTTTTCCTGCAACTGGTAAGTCCAGACATGCAGGTGTGCTGCGAGAGGGCTGAGAGAGGAAGGTAGGAAGCCAGTAGTGCCACTAACTCAGGAGACCTCATCTTCTGAAACCGCGCCCTCTACCCCTCTGATGGAAACATACAATAAGCCTCATGCCCCAATGACTGAAGCTCTCATTGCACAAATGAAGCTGGTGTCACACATCACAGTGCTCTCACCTGCACCATGAACCATAGGAAAAGTGTCACTGGCATCTCAGCCATTAGGACACCCTCTTGAGTAGCATGTCTCTGCAGCTGGGACAACAAGGTATAGGAGTTCTTGCAAAAGGGCAAAGAATCAGTGGTAACATCACATTGGGATTCACCAAGATGCCTATTATAAATGTTTTTGTTCAATACATGCACTTCAAAGTAATGAAATGGGCTGTGTTTGGAAAGTGACATTTATCAAATCATTGAAGGTGGGAAAAAACAATGATGTCCCTTGGTTCTGCCTCTGTGTGAGGTCTAAGAGTGTCATGAGGCAATGAGTTCTCACAGAAGACTCGCTACATTCTGAGTGCTAACTCCCCTGAGAAGTGGATCTATCCTTGTCTGAAGAGGTACCATGATGTATAATCTTGTAATCCAATTTAGAGACTTCCATTGGAGGATCCGCCGTCCTCAGTCCTATTTACTAACATCTGGGGATGGGAGGGAGTTGCTCTTGGAGGCCTCAACATTGACTCCTGACCCCATGAGGTCTCATGACATCAGGTCAAACATGGGTAAATAAACCTCCTGCTGTTTAGCACATACAACCCACCCTCCACCCCCCCCAACCACCCCCCCAACTCCTCCTCCCGCCACAACCAAATGAATCAGTATTTCCACATGTTGAACAACACTTGAAGAAAGCATTGAGGGTGGCATAGATGCAGAATGTACTCTGGGTGGGATGTTCAATGTCCATCACATGGAATGAATGTCCATCAAGTGGGAAAACTCTCCACTGGTTGGAGGCATACCTAGCACAAAGGGAGATAGTTATGGTTGTTGGAGGTCAATCATTTCAGTTCCAGGAAATCATTGCAGGAGTTCCTCAAGGGAGTGTCCTAGGCCCAACCATCTTCAATTGTTGCATAAATGACCTTCTTTCCATCATAAGGTCTGAAGTGGGGATGCTCACTGATGATGCACAATGTCAGTCCATGTCTAAAGGCAGCAAGACATGGACAATGTCCAGGCTTAGGCTAACAAGTAGCAAGTGACGTTCACACCACACAAGAGCCAGGCATCGACCATCTCTAACACGTGAGAATCTAACCATCAGTCCTTGACATTCAATGGCATTTCCATAATTAAATCTTCACTATCAACACCCTGGGAGTTACCATTGACCAGAAACAGAACTGGATTAGCCATGTAAATACATTGGCAACAAGAGCAGATTAGATGCTGGGAATCCTGCGGCGAGTAACTCACGTCCTGACTCCCCAAAGCCTGTCCACCATCCAAATATGGACAAAAAGATGAACATTGGTCGGACACACCACACTACGGAGTAAATGACAGGTGCAACCAAAAACAGATTCCATGGAATTTTCAACACATCATCCAGACATTAGTTCCAAGTAAGTCAACAAATCTCACTGAAACCTTGTCTTCCTCATGAAGACAATTTCCAATTTCCACCTTTGAAGATCTCTCCTTGGAATTCTCTCCAAAGGTCACATCTACTCGGATTTCTTTAACAATGACCCATATCACACAGTTTCAATCTCGTCTCCTGAGATTCTTTCTCCCCGGATTCATGAGAACACACAAACACTAGCTCACCAACACACATTGGGGTCAATGGCTGTGCCAAAGAGAACAACATTGCTCCAAAGGGGTTATCTTTGCCCCAGTGGCACACAGTATGGAGTCAGTCTGCTAACTGCAACTCTTTCTTTTGGAGCTTATTTCTTTTTCCCTCCTTTTAAATTACCTAATGGGACCTATTCCTATCCCTATGTTTGTGACACTTCTGGCTGACAGGCTGCCTCAAATGGTATTGCTTGACTTTTGAACTGATCGGGTATCAAAACACTCCCAGAGGCTCCCGCCTTTGTTACTGGATTGGAAAAAATGTAACAAGCACTGGAACATTTTGTAACTTCAATGTTGTAATCTCCACAGATTGCTAATTTAACATGCAGGAATACACAGATCAATAGGTTTCATGTCAGCAGTCATTTAACTTCTTGCGGCACTGTTGCTAGGTCTTTAGAGCCAGATCCTGAGCCTTGAATTACCTAGCCGCCCACTTCTATATACTTCGCAGGGTGCTCTCTGAGGGCCTCCGAGTGGCCCTTCTCTCCAGCCACAACAGCAACAGCCAGTAGCAGCCTCCTTTCATTCTTTAAGAGGGACAGAATGCCTTTAAGAGCTGGAGGCCAGCTGGAACAATTTCTAGCCTTGTCCTCTGTTAGGCCCCCTGTTGTGCATACAGGCAGCCAACAGTATGGGTCATGTTGGGCTGCACATAGAAATCATGAAATTGAGTAGGCATCATGAATGTTGCATGCCTCAACGGAAATGGGTACAGACAAGTCAGGAATTGCAACTGAGAAGTTGACTTGGTGAATTTAACTCAATGTTAATTATAAGAAAATGTATTCCTCAGTATGTATTATCTAATGTTGCTGATAGAAATGAGAGCATCCTTGGCAAAAGTACTTGTGAACTGATCTTATTTCCGCTGAATTAATCTTTAGCTAATATACTGCTTAAATTTGGCACATCTTCGCTGTTTTGAAGTAAGGTTTTTATTCATTAATATTTTTATTTATCTGTTGGTCAATAGGACGGTAATAAAAATTACTACCTAAACGCAATAAGGAACCATGGAGCATATACACCTCAAGGTGACAAAGTTTTCCAAAAACAAACATAAAGTATAATGCTGACAGGGAATTCGCAATGGATTCATATGAATTCACTATACAGATGGATTGAATTTAGTTAGTTAGTATGGGAAAGTCAAAACGGAAGGACTTTCATAGGGCTGCAAATAATTCCTGGACAGTATGGTATTTTATATAATAAAGCTGATGTCATTTTGATTTTGTTTCTCATATGAAATTTCAGGCTGAACTGTCGACGGAGACAAGATAGGTTTGTAATGAACCACCGCATTGCTATCGAACAATATTTGTAAATGGTCTGCACATTCCTGTACACAGTCTTCAATGTAAGTGTGGTTTAATAGAAGTAACTGTTATCTATTGTAACATGATCGATTTTTTTTCCCTCAGTGTTATATTTTTATCTTGTATGCCATACAACTAGAAACAACATCTGAGGTTAAAACCCAAGGTTACAAAGAGTATTTCTCAAAGACAAGCCATTAGCTCCGAGTCCAGACCAAATTGTCTACACTGCGTTTCACCAAGCTAAGACATGAACAATGGTAGTATTGGATTTGGAATGGCTGCAGTCCTGATTCAATCATGAGGTTTCTTCCCAATGCCAAAGATTGGACATCTATTCAGTGTTGAAATAAAGGTTTCTATGGATGACGTCTAATCTAATGTAACTATAAGAGATACAGCAATGGATTGCTTTTGGTTTTTGCATATCTGCAACAGGGATTAGATTATTTTACTCTGAGGAAACAGCTAAAGAACTGGGGGTTTTAATGACACTGCCAGCTCAAATGGAAATTGGTTAACTTTTAACAGCAGCTATTTCATGATATAAGAAGTGTACTTCTGATTTAAAGTTTCTGTTGTGGGAAAGTGAGTGCCAGCTACTGTTTTATGGATTGAATATATTAAATAATGCAGTACATTGTTCAATTTTTATTATTTAAATAAGTTCATCAGTTGGTTCCCTGAGTCTCAGCCCAACATATTCACATATTGGCCAGAATTTTACCAGCCTCCAGTTAGCTGGCTGCTCCGCCTGCTGCCTCTCCCACTTCTTGTCCATTCCATTTGCTGTCCCTCCCACCAGGCTGCACAGTGATTAGCACTGCTGCCTCACAGTACCAGGGATCGGGGTTCGATTCCAGCCTTGGGTTGCTGTGTGGGCTTTTTACGTTCTCCCCATGGCAGCGTGGGTTTTCTCTGAGTGCTCCGGTTTGTCCCACAGTCTAAAGGTGTGCAGTTTAGATAAATTGGCCATGCTAAATTGCCCTTTAGTGTCCAAAGATGTGAAGGTTAGGTGGATTAGCTATGGTAAATGCAGGAGGTTCTCCTTGAGAAGAAGAACCATGTGGTGGCACATGGCACAATCCAGGTGGTCATATTATTGATGGAAATCAAGTTCTGAAAACAGGTATTCTGTTCTTGCCTTTAATTCCACCTGTCAGGAGTTCTGCTGCCATAGTACGTCTCACTCGCCAGTCTTTGTGCCAGTTACATTCATGCACTGTAGCTTACCTGCAACAACTCTGTCATGGCCATCATCCAATTACACCTAGGTCGACCCCTCTTTCTGCTGCCCCCCACTTTGCTCTCTAGAACAGATCTCTGCAGCTTTTCAATTTTGATCAAATGGCTGAAATTTTCATGTCACATTTTAGAGCCATTTTGCTCTTGCAATTTCAAGCCCCTCCTCATTTCCTGATGGGCTGTATATGGAAATTGAGGCATATGTCTTAACATCCGCAATTCAAAGGATTCTATATTCTTCCACACAGATCTTTACATATTGCCCAGGTTCCTGAGGCACACTGGAAAGAGGGTAGAATGTATGAGTTTTTTTTACTTGTTTACAAACGTGAGTTTTCTTGTTAACACATCCTTCATCTTCATAAAATTGCTTCTGGCTATCTCTATCCTTCTGCTGATTTTGGCATTGCATCATTGCTATCATTTGTTTTAAATAGACAAACATATCTACGTGTTCCAGTTTGATACCATCCACTTCAATCTTCACTCTAGTTTCTTCTAATGTATTCTGCCTAACTAACATTGTTTTTATTTGTGTTCATACTCATTCCACATTCTCAACTTCTAGATTTTATTTATATTCTGTAGGGCCTCCTCTGATTCAGCAAGTAGTGCTGTGACGCAAGTTTGTTATGTTCTTGTCTCCAATTTTTATTCCCAGAAGTCCATCTAATTCCAATAATGTTTGTTCTGTTAACAGATTGAAAAATGTTGTCCTGATTTTCTAGCCTGATGTTCACTATTTGGTCCCAATATAGGATTTGGATAACTCTTGCATCTTTACTGTCAATGTCACATTTCAGCAACACATCTATTAGCTTTCGGCGATAAACACAATTGCTTTTTTATAGTTTATGAAGCATGGGTAAATGTTTTGTTTACTTCTAGATATTTATCAAAGATTGTTCTTAAGTTAAATATTCTCTCTCCTGTTTCTACTCCGGATCTACATCCATACTATGTTTTACCAACTTCTGCTTTAAAAATGTTATTGTTTCTTTCTATTATGATTTTCAAGATCACTTTAATGAGATAACTCACAAAGCACATAGTTCTGAAATGGTTACACATCATTTCTTTCGAGTTTCACAGGTACCTTAACAAATAATGAAAAACAGGCACTGTGTCCAATGTACACAAACTGTACAAACATTCAGAAATATCTTCAAAGCCATTAGTGCTTTCTAAACACCAGGGGATGAATTTTTAATCAGCTCCCTCGGCAGGACTGTTAATGGTATGTAAATTAAATTGTTAAGATACACAAGTTAACAGCATTGTTTAATTGTGTAATATAAAGGAAGAGTCCTTCCGTGACTGGTGGGCAACACAGGGGGCTGGGGTGCCTTATCAGCCCCCAAAATGACACTTTTATTTAATTATATAGAACATAGAACAGTACAGCACAGTACAGGCCCTTCGGCCCTCGATGTTGTGCCGAGCTTAGTCTGAAACCAAGATCAAGCTATCCCACTCCCTATCATTCTGGTGTGCTCCATGTGCTTATCCAATAACCGCTTGAAAGTTCCTAAAGTGTCCGACTCCACTATCACAGCAGGCAGTCCATTCCACACCCCAATGACTCTCTGAGTAAAGAACCTATCTCGGACATCCCACCTATATCTCCCACCATGAACCTTATAGTTATGCCCCCTGGTAATAGCTACATCCACCCGAGGAAATAGTCTCTGAACATTCACTCTTTCTATCCCCCTCATCAGCTTATAAACCTCTATTAAGTCGCCTCTCATCCTCCTCCACTCTAAAGAGAAAAGCCCTCGCTCTCTCAACCTTTCCTCATAAGACCGACCCTCCAAACCAGGCAGCATCCTGGTAAATCTCCTCTGCACTCTCTCCAATGCTTCCACATCCTTCTTCTAGTGAGGTGACCAGAACTGCACACAATATTCCAAATGTGGTCTCACCAAGGTCCTGTACAGTTGCAGCATAACCCCACGGCTCTTAAACTCAAACCCCCTGTTAATAAACGCTAACACATTATAGGCCTTCTTCACGACTCTATCCACTTGAGTGGCAACCTTCAGAGATCTGTGGATCTGAACCCCAAGATCTCTCTGTTCCTCCACATTCCTCAGAACCCTGCCATTGACCCTGTAATCCGCATTCAAATTTGTCCTACCAAAATGAATCACCTCGCACTTATCAGGGATAAACTCCATCTGCCATTTTTCAGCCTAGCTCTGCATCCTATCAATGTCTCTTTGCAGCCTACAACAGCCCTCCACCTCATCCACTACTCCAATCTTGGTGTCATCAGCAAATTTACTGACCCACTCTTCAGCCCCCTCCTCATAGAATCATAGAAACCCTACAGTACAGAAAGAGGCCATTCGGCCTATCGAGTCTGCACCGACCACAATCCCACCCAGGCCCTACCCCCATATTCCTACATATTTACCCACTGATCCCTCTAACCTACGCATCTCAGGACACTAAGGGGCAATTTTAGCATGGCCAATCAATCTAACCTGCACATCTTTGGACTGTGGGAGGAAACCGGAGCACCCGGAGGAAACCCACATAGACACGAGGAGAACGTGCAAACTCCACACAGACAGTGACCCAAGCCGGGAATCGAACCCAAGTCCCTGGAGCTGTGAAGCAACAGTGCTAACCACTGTGTTACCGTGCCGCCCAAATCATTGACTCCTCCAAGTCATTGATAAAAATCACAAATAGCAGAGGACCCAGCACTGATCCCTGTGGTACACCGCTGGTAACTGGTCTCCAGTCTGAAAATTTTCCATCCACCACCACCCTCTGTCTTCTATGAGATAGCCAGTTACTTATCCAATCGGCCAAATTTCCCTCTATCCCACACCTCCTTACTTTCTTAATGAGTCGACCATGGGGAACCTTATCAAACGCCTTACTAAAATCCATGTATACGACATCAACAGCTCTACCTTCATCTACGCACTTAGTTACCTCCTCAAAGAATTCAATCAAATTTGTGAGACAAGACTTACCCTTCACGAATCCGTGTTGACTATCTCGGATTAAGCTGCATCTTTCCAAATGGTCATAAATCCTATCCCTCAGGACCTTTTCCATTAACTTACCGACCACCGAAGTAAGAATAACCGGCCTATAATTACCAGGGTCATTCCTATTTCCTTTCTTGAACAGAGGAACAACATTCGCCACTCTCCAGTCCTCTGGCACTATCCCCGTGGACAGTGAGGACCCAAAGATCAAAGACAAAGGCTCTGCAATCTCATCCCTTGCCTCCCAATGAATCCTAGGATATATCCCATCTGGCCCAGGGGACTTATCGACCCTCAGGTTTTTCAAAATTGCTAATACATCTTCCCTTGGAACATCTACCTCCTCCAGCCAATCAGCCTGTATCACACTCTCATCCTCAAAAACATGGCCCCTCTCCTTGGTGAACACTGAAGAAAAGTATTCATTCATCGCCTCTCCTATCTCTTCTGACTCCATGCACAAGTTCCCACGACTATCCTTGACCAGCCCTAACCTCACCCTGGTCATTCTTTTATTTCTCACATAAGAGTAAAAAGCCTTGGGGTTTTCCTTGATCCGACCAGCCAAGGACTTCTCATGCCCCCTTCTAGCTCTCCTAAGCCCTTTTTTTAGCTCATTCCTTGCTACCTTGTAACCCTCAAGCAACCCAACTGAACCTTGTTTTCTCATCCTTACATACGCTTCCTTTTTCCTCTTGACAAGACATTCAACCTCTTTTGTGAACCATGGTTCCCTCACTCGGCCATTTCCTCCCTGCCTGACAGGGATATACCTATCAAGGACATGCAGTGTTTGTTCCTTGAACAAGCTCCACTTTTCATTTGTGCTTTTCCCTGACAGTTTCTGTTCCCATTTTATGCTCCCTAATTCTTGCCTAATCGCATCATAATTACCCCTCCCCCAATTATAAATCTTGCCCTGCCGTATGGCCCTATCCCTCTCCATTGCAATGATGAAAGATATAAGGTTCCTTTAAATTTTATTTTCCTTATAGTGTCTTTTAAAGGGCTAACAATTTGTTTATTTTACTTTTATTTATTGGTTAATTCACTTTTTCGTTTCCATCTGTACTCAAAGAGTCTAATGGGAGATTCCTTCCATGTCCTGTGGGCAGCATGAGGTCAGAGCACTTCCTCAGTCCGAAAATTTCATTTTAATTCAATTCAAAAAGGTTCCTTTAAAATTAAGTGCTTTTGTTACAGTAATCTTAAGAGACTATCAATCTGCTTAACTGGCTTGTTTAATTGGTTAATTTGTTAAATTATTTTATTTTTATCAGTATACTCAAGGGACTATAAAGGGAGACTTCAGGGTACCTGTTGGTAGTAGATAGGCAGACATGTGTGATAATGCATTCTGCAAATAAGCATATCATCGAGAAAAGGATTTGCATTTAGCTTCATTCTTCACTGTCCAGCTTGGGCTCCCATTATCAGAGATGGATGTATGCAAATCTGGAATTTTCCGTCACATCAGTCTCTGGGCCATTTTTCAGGAGGCCGGGTCGGGGTGAGATGGCAAACGGGTAGGCACTTAAGAAAATAAGAGGCCTATTAAAAAATCCACTGGCAGATAGTGACCATAATACAATGGAATTCCACATTGAGGTTGAAAATGATACATTCCAGTCACAAGCAAGAATCTTAGGGCAAGGCTAGCTAAGAAGAAGAGCATTCTAGAGCAGGATGACCTGAGTGGGCCTGGAGGTCTGGAGTGCATCGGCTTCAATGTGAGGAGCGTAACGGGTAAGACAGACGAACTTAGGGCCTTAATGCTTACGCGGAATTTGGATGTGGTTGCGGTGACGGAGACATGGTTAAAAGAAGGACAGGACTGGCAGCTGAATATTCCGGGGTATAAATGTTTTAGGCAAGACAGAGGAGGGGCTAAAAAAGGTGGGGGAGTAGCGGTATTAGTTAGGGAGCATATTACAGTGGTGCAGAGGGTGGACAATTTAGAGGGGTCATGTAATGAGTCGCTGTGGGTGGAGCTCAGAAACAGGAAAGGTGCAATCACTATGCTGGGGGTATACTACAGGCCACCCAACAGCCCACGGGAAGTGGAGGAACGGATATGTCAGGAGATTCTGGATATGTGCAGAAAAAATAGGGTTGTTGTAGTGGGAGACTTCAATTTCCCTGGTTGATGCGCTATCAATCAGGCAAAAGACAACTTGTGTGCCAATACAACTGGAGGCTTTTATTCATTACAGAACCAGGAGCACATCCCAACAGATAACCGACCCGAACTGAACAAGGGGGAGGAAACAGCCACCTTTATACTAGGTGACAAGGGGAGGAGCCGAGCCGGCAGGGGATGTGTCCAGGCATAACAAACACACAACGGTGGGCCAGGCAGGACAAAGGCACAACTGAAATCCACCACACTGGTATAGACTGGAAAGTGCTTAGGGCTGGGGGTCTGGACGGGGAGGAATTTGTAAAATGCGTACTGGAAGGTTCTTTGGAACAGTATGTAGATAGCCCAACTAGAGAGGGAGCTATACTGGATCTAGTTCTGGGAAATGAGCCCGGTCAGGTCGTCAAAGTTTCGGTAGGGGAATATGTGGCAAATAGTGACCACAACTCTGTTAACTTTAGGATAGTAATGGACAAGGATGAGTGTTGTCCTAAGGGTAGGGTGCTAAATTGGGGGAAGGCTAACTATAGCCGGATTAGGCAGGAATTGGTGGCTGTTGATTGGTAGAGGCTGTTCGGGGGTAAGTCCATGTCTGGCATGTGGGAGTCTTTTAAGGAACAGTTGATAAGGCTGCAGGACAGGCATGTGCCTGTGAAAAGGAAGGATAGGAAAGGTAGGATTTGAGAGCCGTGGATAACCAGGCAAATTGAGGATCTGATCAAAAAGAAAAGAGAGGCGTACATTTGGTCCAGGCAACTGAAAACAGATGGAGCTCTGGAGGAATACAGAGAGAGTAGGAAAGAACTCAAACGGGGAGTTAGAAGGGCAAAAAGAGGTCACAAAATGTTTTTGGCAGATAGGATTAAGGAGAATCCTAAGGCATTTTATTCATATGTTAGGAACAAAAGAGTTGTCAGGGAAAAAGTCGGACCTCTCAGGGACAAAGGAGGGGAATTATGCTTAGAACCCAAGGGAATAGGGGAGATCCTAAATGAATATTTTGCATCGGTATTCACAAAGGAGAGGGACTTGTTGACTGGGAGTGTCTCAAAGGGAGGTGTTGACCTGTTAGAGAGAATCTCCATTACAAGGGAGGAAGTGTTAGCTTTTTTAGGTAACATTAAAACTGACAAATCCCCAGGGCCTGATGGCATCTATCCTAGACTGCACAGGGAGACAAGAGATGTAATTGCTGGGCCTCTGACGGAAATCTTTGTCTCTTCATTGGACACAGGTGAGGTCCCTGAGGATTGGAGGATAGCGAAAGTGGTACCGTTATTTAAGAAGGGTAGCAGGGATAACCCGGATAATTATAGGCCGGTGAGCTTGACGTCCGTGGCAGGGAAGTTGTTGGAGAGGATTCTTAGAGACAGGATGTATGTGCATTTAGAATGGAACAATCTCATTAGTGACAGACAGCATGGTTTTGTAAGAGGGAGGTCGTGCCTTACAAATTTGGTGGAGTTTTTTGAGGAAGTGACAAAAACGGTTGATGAAGGAAGGACCGTGGATGTCGTCTATATGGATTTCAGTAAGGCATTTGACAAAGTCCCTTATGGCAGGTTGGTTAAGAAGGTTAAGGCTCATGGGATACAAGGAGAGGTGGCTAGATGGGTAGAAAACTGGCTTGGCCACAGGAGACAGAGGGTAACAGTCGAAGGGTCTTTTTCCGGCTGGAGGTCTGTGACCAGTGGTGTTCCGCAGGGCTCTGTACTGGGACCTCTGCTATTTGTGATATATATAAATGATTTGGAAGAAGGTGTAACTGGTGTTATCAGCAAGTTTGCGGATGACACGAAGATGGCTGGACTTGCGGATAGCGATGAACATTGTCGGACAATACAGCAGGATATAGATAGGCTGGAAAATTGGGTGGAGAAATGGCAGATGGAATTTAATCCAGACAAATGCGAAGTGATGCATTTTGGAAGAACTAATGTAGGGGGGAGTTATACAATAAATGGCAGAGCCATCAAGAGTATAGAAACACAGAGGGACCTAGGTGTGCAAGTCCACAAATCCTTGAAGGTGGCAACACAGGTGGAGAAGGTGGTGAAGAAGGCATATGGTATGCTTGCCTTTATAGGACGGGGTATAGAGTATAAAAGCTGGAGTCTGATGTTGCAGCTGTATAGAACGCTGGTTGGGCCACATTTGGAGTACTGCGTCCAGTTCTGGTCGCCGCACTACCAGAAGGACGTGGAGGCGTTAGAGAGAGTGCAGAGAAGGTTTACCAGGATGTTGCCTGGTATGGAGGGTCTTAGCTTTGAGGAGAGATTGGGTAAACTGGGCTTGTTCTCCCTGGAAAGACGGAGAATGAGGGGAGACCTAATAGAGGTGTACAAGATTATGAAGGGTATAGATAGGGTGAACAGTGGGAAGCTTTTTCCCAGGTCGGAGGTGACGATCACGAGGGGTCACGGGCTCAAGCTGAGAGGGGCGAGGTATAACTCAGATATCAGAGGGACGTTTTTTACACAGAGGGTGGTGGGGGCCTGGAATGCGCTGCCAAGTAGGGTGGTGGAGGCAGACACGCTGACATCGTTTAAGACTTACCTGGATAGTCACATGAGCAGTCTGGGAATGGAGGGATACAAATGAATGGTCTAGTTGGACCAATGAGTGGCACAGGCTTGGAGGGCCGATGGGTCTGTTTCCTGTGCTGTACTGTTCTTTGTTCTTTGTTCTTAAACTTAAGCAAAGACAATTACATAGGTTTGAGGGGAGATTAAAGTTGTCTGGTTACATCGACTAAAAGGTATGGCAATAGTAGTAATTGTAAGGATTGGCAACTGCCATTTAGTATAACAAATTATAATGGTTTATTTACAAGTAGCATGGCGGCACAGTGGTTAGCACTGCTGCCTAACAGCTGGCTAATCCACCTTACCCACACATCTTTGTACTGTGGGAGGAAACCAGAGCACCCAGAGGAAATCCACGCAGACACGGGAAGAATGTGTGAACTCCACACAGTCACCCAATGCTGGAATCGATCCCAGGTCACTGGTGCTATGAGATGCCCTCATAAGATGCCCTCATAAGAACAGGATATAGCGCCAGACTCATTGATCGACAGTTCCGACGCGCCACAGCGAAAAACCGCACCGACCTCCTCAGAAGACAAACACGGGATACGGCGGACAGAGTACCCTTCGTCGTCCAATACTTCCCCGAAGAGGAGAAGTTACGACATCTTCTCCGGAGCCTTCAACATGTCATTGATGAAGACGAACATCTCCCAAGGCCATCCTCACACCCCCACTTCTTGCCTTCAAACAACCGCACAACCTCAAACAGACCATTGTCCGCAGCAAACTACCAGCCTTCGGGAGAACAGTGACCACGACACCACACAACCCTGCCACAGTAACCTCTGCAAGACGTGCCGGATCATCGACATGGATGCCATCATCTCACGTGAGAACACCACCCACCAGGTACACGGTACATTCACTTGCAACTCGGCCAACGTTGTCTACCTGATACGCTGCAGAAAAGGATGTCCCGAGGCATGGTACATTGGGGAGACCATGCAGATGCTACGACAATGGATGAATGAACACTGCTCGACAATCACCAGGCAAGAGTGTTCTCTTCCTGTTGGGGAACACTTCAGCGGTCACGGGCATTCGGCCTCTGATCTTCGGGTAAACGTTCTCCAAGGCGGCGTTCATGACACACGACAACACAGAGTCGCTGAGCAGAGACTGATAACCAGGTTCCGCACACATGAGGACGGCCTCAGCCGGGATCTTGGGTTCATGTCACACTATCAGTAACCCCCATGACTTGCCTGGGCTTGCAAAATCTCACTAACTGTCCTGTCTGGAGACAATACGCATCTCTTTAACCTGTGCTTAACCCTGTCTCCACTCACATTGTCTGTACCTTTAAGACTTGATTATCTGTAAAGACTTGCATTACAACCATTATTTTGTAAATTGAGTTTGTGTCTTTATATGCCCTGTTTGTGAACAGAACTCCCACTTACCTGATGAAGGAGCAGCGCTCTGAAAGCTAGTGGCTTTTGCTACCAAATAAACCTGTTGGACTTTAACCTGGTGTTGTGAGACTTCTTACTGTGTTTACCCCAGTCCAACGCCAGCATCTCCACATTATGGTTATGAGGCAGCAGTGCTAACCATTGTGCCACCGTGCCACAAAGTATTGAATCTTCTGAACATTCAAGGTCCTTGGGTGTTCCCCCATCCAGCTATAATGGTACAAATGTCCCACCTGGAAACAAAGCTTTTTGCTCGTGTCTAAGCATCCATGCCTGACTCCTTTGCTGAAATAAGAACAGAAAATGCTGGAAATACTCAGTAGGCCAGGCAGCATTGGCGGAGTGAGACAAAGTTAACAGTTCAAGTTGATGATCCTCAGACCTGACAAAGGGTCATTGGTCTGAAATGTTAACTGTTTCTCTCCACAAAGGCTGTTGAATATTTTGAAATTTTTCTATTTTTATTTCAGATTTCCAGCATCTTCAGTATTTTCCAGTTTTGCTGAAATCAGTGCATTCAGTAAAAGAAGTATGCAAGCCAGAACAGTAACTTTTATTTATATAGTGCCTTCAATGTAGTATAACCTTGCACAGTGTTTGCTATCAAACAAAATTTGGCTCTAAGCCAGAATGGGAGATAATGGGAAACAGGACCCAAAGCTTGGTCAAAGAGCTAGGTTTTAACTGGTATCTTGAAGGAAGAAAGAGGGATAGCAAAGCAGACATGTCTGCAGAGGGAATTCCAGACCTAGGCAGCAGAAAGCGCTATAGTGGAGCAATCAAGATGAGGTATGTGCAAGGGACCAGAACTAGAAGAACACAGAGATCTCGGTAACTTATAACTACGTAGGAAATTGGACAGAAACAGAAATCTGTTGTGTTCCCTACATAAAAGTAGTCACCAGTAATCAATTGTTCATGAGCTATTTTGTAATGATCTTGAACAATATAAATGCAAGTCTTTTATTCTAATAAATGGCAGCCCTGCAATCACTGACGTTGGATGTAGAGTATCTGATAGGGCTGAGTGAGAATGAGTTCACAATAACTTAATCCATTGAAGTAGAATGTTGTAATGCACTTTCTTTGCACCAATTCATTATGAATAGTTCTATTTGCCTTTTTTTTTCAATTAGAAAGAGGATTAGACATGGATTCATGATTTCTAATTTGTTCCTGGGAATTGCAATCGAGCATTAATAATAGCTACTGAAGTGTTTGTCAAATAGGAGATGGAAATAGACAAATTACTTAATTAAGACAAGGTTTCAAAGTTAATTTAAAAATCCTTTCTCTTCACTCCCCCTTTTATTAAAATTAACACGATTTGAGCTCATATAAATGCTGCTACTATCTGTTGAAATTCTCATGAAAAATGTGGACTTAAGGGTTTTTTCCGATAACCTGGTTCACAATGTCATCCAGCTTCAACCACTGATTTTGTAGATTAGATTTGTTTATGAATTGAGTATTAATGGCAATAGGATCCAACAGAATGACAAATATATCACCAGATATGAATGGCAAATGCAAATGATTAAAAACATAAATTGAAATTTGAAAAAGACCTACTACATTTTATGTGGCCCCCACGAAGCGTGTATTCAGCAGGGTCTGTGTAAAATAGGGTGTGTGACCACACCACCATCTTCCTGACCACTCCCAAGCTCAGCCACCAAAATCAAGAGCATGCCACCATATTTAAATAGATAATAGATGATGTTTTTAGAAAGAGCAGGAAGGAAGCGATGGTTTATCTTCAGCGACTGCCCTTTGTTGATGCAGCATCGCCACCCCTCAGGTAAAATCCCCCTTTCTTCCTACACTCCTGCTACCTTAAACCCACCATCCCCACATAGGCTCTCTGCCCAAGACTCCAACTTACCTCTTTTCAAGGATTCATTGAGTTTTATGAACATTCCAGTTCTGGCAGAGCCCACTAATGCTTTCTTGCTGCCAAGTTAAGGGCAGAAGTCCTACTCTTCTCCGGCTTAGCCCGGCTGATTCTATGCCAATTTTGCTTTCTGGAGAGGTGAGCCATCCATACCCCGGAACGGTAGCACAGTGGTTAGCACTGCTGCTTCACAGCTCCAGGGACCTGGGTTCGATTCCCGGCTTGGGTCACTGTCTGTGTGGAGTTTGCACATTCTCCTCGTGTCTGCGTGGGTCTCCTCCGGGTGCTCCGGTTTCCTCCCACAGTCCAAAGATGTGCGGGTTAGGTTGATTGGCCATGCTAAAATTGCCCCTTAGTGTCCTGAGATGCGTAGGTTAGAGGGATTAGCGGGTAAAGTATGTAGGGATATGGGGGTAGGGCCTGGGTGGGATTGTGGTTGGTGCAGACTCGATGGACCGAATGGCCTCTTTCTGCACTGTAGGGTTCTATGATTCTATGATTCTATACCCCACCATCCAAACCCCATATATTATGAAGGTGATGGCCTAGTGGTATTATTGATAGATTATTAATCTAGAAACTCAGCTAATATTCTGGGGACCTGGGTTTGAATCCGGCCACGGCTGATGGTGAAAGTTGAATTCAATAACAAAATCTGGAATTAAGGGGGAAATTGTCCCACCCCGCCAGGAGTAACTAATTTTCTAGCATGGCATGGTGGGAGAATCTTGCGTCCGGGGAAGTGCAGGATTCAGGCATGCGTTCCCGCTGCACGCACATCTCCCAGTGCCGGATTTGTAGCACCATCTGATTCACATTGGAAACTGGCGAGAACACCAAGTAAGTACTTTACATCTCATGTCAATGTTTTTTTAATGTGATTAGCGGGCCCGGGACTGAATTCTTCAGGCCCGCTAGCATCTCCCACCCCGCCAGGAGTATTTCATACTCACGGGGTTCAGACTAGTTCCCCACTTTTGGGGAACTAGCAGCCTGACCCTGCTGGAATGAAGGGGGGGGGGGGGAAATCGAGGCCCCCCAGGGGATCGGGCGGCGGGGGGGTGGTATCCCCTTGGGAATGGGCACATTGGCAGTGCCATTCTGTGCCCCCAGCACTGCCCAAGGGGCAAAGTGCCCATGCCCATGCTCTGGGGGCACTTTGGCACTGCCCACCGGGCATCAGACAGTAACAAGGGGGTGGGGCCTATAGGGGGCATGGCCTGGTGGGGGCAGGGCTTAAGGGCAATCAATGGGCGTCCCGCTGCCACTCTGCATGAGGATCAATGGGGGTAGGAGGGAGGCTAGCGATCGGGGAAGGCTGGGGGGGTGTCAGGACTGCTGGGGAGGGGGGCGGTGAATCTGCTTTGGGGGGGCTGGAGATCGGTGCAGCTGCGGGGGGGGGTCACCTGCCGCGGGGGGAGTCACCTGCCGTGGGGGGGGGGGTCTGCCAGAGGGTGGGGTGGGTGGGGGTATTGGTACGGCGGGTGGGGAGAGGAGTGCTGGAGATCGGGGCCATCTGGGACGGGGGCGGTCGGGGCTGGCCTGGGAATGGTGGGGGGCCACGATCAGGCCGTGCGGGTTTGGGGAGGACAGCAATGCAGGAGTACTGGGCTGGCCAGTGATTGAGCTGGCCAGCAAATGGGAGGCTGACAGTTCGGAGCCATTGTGCATGTGCAGAGACCCGCTGGGTTTCAGCCTCCTGGGTAGGAATAGGCCCCGCCCCCTGACGTCTAATGATATTCACTCTGGTGGCCTCTGCATTGCAGAGTGTGGGAAATTCTAGTGTGAACTCCCACTAAAAAAAACAACATGAATTACTCCAGTTTTCCCGCGAATTCGACACTTAGGGCCCGATTTTACCAAAGTTTCGCACCCGTTTTCAGGCGCGCAATCGTGGTAAAGTTGGGCGTTGGGCCTAAAACGCAGTCCAGACCCGACCCAAGGCCAATCGCGCCTTTACCAAAGGCCAATCCGGGCGCCGATCTGGCGTGCGCCCGAATCGGCCAGCGGGCCGATTTAAATGCATTTGCATGCAAATAAATCGGCATAATGAAGCCCACGCCCAACTTACCCAAGGATTCCCACTTTACGAGGCTCCGATCCGATCGGCGCCTGCGCATTTACCGTGTTGCTGAATTCAAATCCGATAGGGCTTCAACTCAGCAACTGAACCGCCAAATCGCCCCCGACCACCCTTCGCGGACCGCCCCCGCAAAGCACCCCAGCAGCCCACGCCCCCCCTCCCCCCCCAATGGGACCACCCTGCGATGCAGGCCCCGCCAGCAGCCCCCCCCCCCCCCCCCCCCCCCCCCGGGATCGGACCCCCCGGGCCCCTGACCTACCTTGATTGCTGGTGTCCGTCGAAAGCATCTTGCGATCCTGGATCCTGGCCTTGCTCCGGGGGTCCTGATGTAGGATGACGTCTCTTCATTGTGGTGGGGGGGGGGGGGGGGGGTGGTGGGTTGGGGGGGTGGGTGACATCTCTTCCCTGAAGGGGCGGGTGGGGGGGGGTGTGACGTCTCTTCCCTGAAAGGGGGGGGGGGTAGGGAGGAATCTGACATCTCTTCCCTGAGGGGGGGTGAGGGGGGGGGGGGGGTAGGGATGGGATGTGACCTCTTTTCCCTGAGCGGGGGTGGGGGGGGAATGTGACGTCTCTTCCCTGAGGGGGGGGGGGGCAGGGGGGGATGTGATGTCTCTTCCCTGAGGGGGGGGGGGGGTGGGGGGGATGTGACGTCTCCGCCCACCCCAGGGGCAGAGACGTCACATCCCTCCCTAACTCCCCCCCCCCCCAGGGAAGAGTCCATCACATCCCCCCCTAACCCCTTGCCCTCAGGGAAGAGATGTCAAATCCCCTCCTACCCCCTCCCCCTCAGGGAAGAGATGTCAAATCCCCCCCAACCCCCCCCCCCCACCCCGCCCCCACCTCAGGGAAGAGATGTCACATCCCCCCCTACCCCCCGCCTCTCAGGGAAGAGATGTCAAAGCAGGTGCAAAAGGTGATCAAGAAGGCAAATGGGATGTTGGCCTATATCGCAAGGGGGATAGAATATAAAAACAGAGAAGTCTTGCTGCATCTGTACAGGGCATTGGTGAGGCCGCAGCTGGAATACTGTGTGCAGTATTGGTCCCCTTATTTGCGGAAGGATATATTGGCCTTGGAGGGAGTGCAGAGAAGGTTCACCAGGTTGATACCAGAGATGAGGGGTGTTGATTTTGAGGAGAGACTGAGCAGATTGCGTTTGTATTCGTTGGAATTTAGAAGGCTGAGGGGGGATCTTATAGAGACCTATAAGATAACGAAGGGGCTGGATAGGGTAGAGATGGAGAGATTCTTTCCACTTAGAAAGGAAATTAGAACTAGAGGGCACAGCCTCAAAATAAAGGGGGGGTCAGTTTAGGACAGAGTTGAGGAGGAACTTCTTCTCTCAGAGGGTGGTGAATCTCTGGAATTCTCTGCCCACTGAAGTGGTGGAGGCTACCTCGTTGAATATGTTTAAATCACGGATAGATGGTTTCCTGATCGGTAAGGGAATTAGGGGTTATAGGGATCAGGCGGGTAAGTGGAACTGATTCACTTCAGATCAGCCATGATCTTATTGAATGGTGGGGCAGGCTTGAGGGGCTAGATGGGCCTACTCCTGCTCCTACTTCTTATGTTCTTATGTTCTTCAATCCCCCCCTACCGCCCCCCTCAGGGAAGAGATGTCAGATCCCCCCCTACCCACCCCCCCACCCCCCTCAGGGAAGAGCTGTCACATCCCCCCATACGCATCCCCCCCTCAGGGAAGAGACGTCAGATTCCCCCCCCCCCCCCAACCCCCCCCCCCCCCCGCTCAGGGGAGAGATGTCAAATCCCCCCTACCCCCTCCCCCGCTCAGGGAAGAGATGTCACATCCCCCCCCCTACCATCCCCCCCTCATGTAAGAGAGACGTCAGATCCCCCCCCCCCATCCCCCCCTCAGGGAAGAGACATCACATCCGCCCCCCCCCCGCCCCCCACCCGCCCCACCACCACCAGGGAAAGTCAAAGGCAGCGCAGACAGCAGTGGTGTCAGTGCTGCCTTTGATTTTCACGCCCAAGCGTGCTGAGTGCTGGCGGCTTCGAACGGCGCATGCGCAGTTCGGCACTCCGACAAATGCAAATGCGCTAGGCCCCGCCCACTGGACCCATGCCAAAAAAAGGCGTATGGGGGCGCTGGAGTGCGGCTGCCGGGTACGGATCTGATTTACGACCGCACCCGGCACTTAGAGCCGATTTGGTAAAATCGGCCCCTTAGAATTTGTTTGGGAGAATTCCGCCCAGAGAATCTATTCATAGAATCATAGAATCCTACGGTGCAGAAGGAAGCCATTCGGCCCATCGTGTCTGCACCAATCATAATCCCATCCAGGCCCTAGCCCCATAACCCTATATATTTACCCTAGCTAGTCCCCCGACACTCAGGGGCAATTTAACATGGCCATTCCATCTAACCCACACATCTTTGGACTGTGGGAGGAAACCGGAGCACCCAGAGGAAACCCACACAAACACGGGGGAGAATATGCAAACTCCACACAGACAGTGACCCAAACCGGGAATCGAACCCAGCTCCTTGCCACTGTGGGGCAGCAATGCTAACCACTGTGCCACCTATCTATTGATGACTATGAAACCATTGTCAATTGTCAGAAAAATCCATCTCGTTCACCAATGTCCTTTAGGGAAGGAAATCTGCCATCCTTACCTGGTCTGGCCAACATGTGACTTCAGGCTCACTGCAATGTGTTTGATTCTCAACTGCCCTCAGAACAAGGGCAATTAGGGATGGGTAATAGATGCTGGCCAGCCCACGATGCCCATGTCCCATGAATGAATTAAAAAAATACCCACCCTCCCCAACTGGCCTCATCCCCGTAATATTCTGCCAAAGGCGATGAAACAGTAATGTTCATGAAAAAGGCAAGAGGTGACTAACACAGACAGTAAACTTGATTATCTAATTAAATGGTGCAACATAGTGCACCAATAAAAATAACATTGACAAATAAGGAGAAATAATCTGTGGATATTACCTCGAGAGCAAACTGCAACATTCAATCATGTTGTAAATTTAACAATTCAGTGCACCCATTTTGTGTGTGAGTTTGAAGAGATGGGAAACCTGTGACTGCTGTCTCATCATGTATTTATATGAATTGCCTCATCAACAAAAGGGCTTTCTTCTGACTGCGCTAAGCATTGTAAGGGGTGTGCAGTGCTATGTCCAGCTTGCTTCAAATGCAAAATTATTCATGACCCTTCAGGAGGTGGTGTGAAAGAAACTGCAGATGCTGGAAATCTGAAACAAAAACAGAAAATTGGTAACACTCAGGAGGCCAAGCAGCATTGGTGGAGAAAACAGAGAGGTCTATGCTTCAGGCCCAGATTGCTCATCAGAACTGAAAGGGATAGATGAACATCATTTTAAAAGTAACAGGACAAAGTGGATGTTGTAGGGCGTTGGTTACAATCAATGGATCTGAAGGAATCTTCACAGTCATATGTAGATTAACTGTAAGTCTTTTATTGACTCTTCAAACTACTTCCAAATATAGAGTAATGGGCACAAACTAGGAGCTGTTTCCATGCTTGCTGGTACACACAGCTCTGTGCGGTCTTACATCGCTGTCTGGGTGGGTACTGTACTCAGTCCCACATTAACTTTACTTGTGGCAGACCCTTATACTACAGAGAAGGTGGAGGGAAAACACACATGCACAAACATGCATTCAAAAAAATAGATGAAGGACTTTGTAATAAACTGCCAATCACACATTTAAGAGCAGAAAATCGCAGCAGCTGCTCCTTAATGGGCAAGCAGTGCTGAGAGAGGGAACAAGTGAAAAATATAATTGATTTCAGCATGGATCCAATATAAAACTGTGGACTAAATTTAACAGCGCAAAAGGGCTCATAAATGCTCTGTATTCAGCAATCTATTGAAGCAGGGATATATCTATCCATGCAAATCAGAGATTGCAGTGAATCTGTATTCAAGCAATGTTAATAAAGTTCTCCAAAAGAAAACTGTATAAGTGCACTCATTATATATTTCCATCTTTCCGTAATTTAATATTATGCACAGGATTATTTTGATATATTAACAATCTCTCATCATCCCAAAATAATGCAATAAAATGTCGGGCACACCACCCATTTTATTGCAAAGATATGGGATGTAATTAAGATGGATGCCATAATGTTTACCGAACAGAATAAGACTGTCAATGGACAAATATGAATATAATTAACTTGGATCAATTGGTGAATATGTTAGGGTAGTGACGCATTTATCCTGACTTATGATTAAGCTAAGATAAGGCAACTGTCAGTATAGTGTCACATGGAAAGCAAAACTGCCATTGATTTTTCATGTGATAGTAAAAGCAGCTAGTGCTCAGGGGTCTTCAAAGATTTTTCTCAGTCGCCAGCTGTCCCTATACTGTCAACTTTTATTTTATATACCTGTAGGCTGGAAGATGAATTCTACTTTAATTATCTCACTTCTCAAATAATAAACTCTGTCATCCATACAGATGGCACTGCCTGTATATTCTGTCGATTTTACCAGCAGGAGTCCTTCTTATTTTTAACAGTTACTTTATATTCAATGGATATTTCTGGTGTCTGGGCACAGAGCTAACAGCCAGCCAGAAGACTGAGGTTTTGCGTACCTTTAACTTGTGTTTTCAGAGGGACAGATGATTTTGATGACTGCAATGGAAGGATTCCTTTCAGCTTGCCAGCACATCTTCCAAACTTGCTCCAATTCCTGGGCCTATGGCATCCTCGTGTTTCTAATTACTGGAAAGGTTGGCTCTGCAATGAAATATTATCACTTTTTCAAAAGCAAGCCCTGATGGAATTATAAATAAAGTTAGGTTAGATCACTGGTTGAAGGAAGGGGCATGAAAGGATACAGGATCAGAGCTTGTGTTTAGGACCCTTTGGGAATCTTTGCAAGGATTCAGAGCGGGGGAATTAAGAACAAGAAGAAAAGACAGTAGAGTCATAGTCACAGAGTCATAGAGGTTTACAGCATGGAAACAGGCCCTTTGGCCCAACTTGTCCATGCCGCCCCTTTTTTTAACCACTAAGCTAGTCCCAATTGCCTGCATTTGGCCCATATCCCTCTATACCCATCTTACCCATGTAACTGTCTAAATGCTTTTTAAAAGACAAAATTGTACCCGCCTCTACTACTACCTCTGGCAGCTTGTTCCAGACACTCACCACCCTCTGTGTGAAAAAACTGCCCCTCTGGACCCTTTTGTATCTCTTCCTTCTCATCTTAAACCTATGTCCTCTTGTTTTAGACTCCTGTACCTTTGGGAAAAAATGTTGACTATCGAGCTGATCTGTGCCCCTCATTATTTTATAGACCTCTGTAAGATCACCCCTCAGCCTTCTATGCTCCAGGGAAAAAAGTCCCAGTCTATCCATCCTCTTCTTATAACTCAAACCATCAAATCCCGGTAGCATCCTAGTAAATCTTTTCTGCGCTCTTCCTAGTTTAATAATAGCCTTTCTATAAGTAAGGAGAATAAGGACAGAGAAAGGCAAAAAAATCAAGGGGCAGAGTCGGGTAAGGACCAAGTAAAAAAAATAGTAGGAAAGGGAAAAGAAATGCTAGAAGTACTCACCTTAAGATTTTGTACCTGAATGCTCGGAGCATTCGAGAGAAAATGGATGAATTAGGAGACATTACTCCAAGGTGACCAAGGATGGGAACTAAACATTGAGGGCTATTTATTGTTTAGGAAGGGCAGACAGAAGGAAAAGGTGGTGGAGTTGCATTGTTAATCAAAGATAATATCGATACGATATTGAGAAAAGATATTGAGTGGGATTCTCCCAAAAAAATTCCAAGTGCCGAATTCACATAAACACTAGAGTAAATCCCACTGATTTTTTTCAGCGGGATTTTCAAAATGAATCTCCTACACTCTGTGCATGACAGAGTGCACTAGTGTGAATCCATTAAAGAGCTGTGGGTGGGACCTATTTCCTCCCAAGAGGTTGGCAGCGTAGCACTCAATGGACCATTGCACAGACGCTTTATCCACTATCAGGGATTTCATAACTCAGCATTTGGAAGGCGGTGGTATAATCAGACGAAGTCAGCATGGATTTACAAAAGGGAAATCATGCTTGACAAATCTATTGGAATTCTTTGAGGATGTAACTAGTAGAGTTGACCAAGGAGAACCACTGGATGTGGTTTATTTAGACTTTCAAAAGGTTTTCAACAAGGTCTCACATATAGACTACAATGTAAAGTTAAAGCACATGGGATTGCAGGGAATGTCTTGAGATGGATAGAAACCTGATTAGCAGATAAGAAGCAAAGAGTTGGCATAAATGGGTCTTTTTCTGATTGGCAGTCAGCGACTAGTGGGGTTCCACAGGAATCTGGGCTAGGACCCCAACTGTTCACATTATATATTAATGATTTGGAAGAGTGAACTGAATGTATTATCTCCAAATTTGCAGATGATACAAAGTTGGGTGGGAGGGTGAGCTGTGGGGAGGATGAGCTGTAATGAGGATGAGCTGTGATGAGAATGTAGAGATGCTTCAGCATGATTTGGACAGACTGAGTGTGTGGGCAAATACAGTATAATGTGGATTAATGTGAGCTTATCCACTTTGGTAGCAATAATAGGAAGACAGATTATTACTTGAATGGGTGTAAACTGAGAGAGGTGGATACTCAGTGAGACCTTGGTGTCCTGGTGCATCAGTCACTGAAAGTAAGTGCACAGGTAAAGCAGGCACTAAAGAAGGCAAATGGTATGTTGGCCTTCATAGCAAGAGGATTTGAGTACAGGGATGGGAATGTTTTGCTGCAATTGTATAGGGCATTGGTGAGGCCACGCCTGGAGTATTGTGTGCAGTTTTGGTGTCCTTGTCTGAGGAAGGGTGTCGCTGGCTCGCCAGTATTTATTGCCCATCCCTGGTTGGCCTTGGAGGGCAGTTGAGAGTCACCCACATTTCTGTGGCTCTGGAGTCACATGTCGGCCAGACCAGGTAAGGATGGCAGATTTCCTTCCCTAAAGGACATTAGTGAACCAGATGAGGACCCTGGTGTTAGAAATAAAGAATTTGGACCTAAGAGTTTTTTTAATCAGAAGGGTTTTATACCTCACAACCCTAAATCTTTCAATTGGACAAGTCATGGATGGTGCAGGAATCAAGCAAGGAAAGTACATAGGTCTTAAATCTTTGACCTGGGCAGAATGCAGGACACCCAAAGTTCTTCACATTACCTTGCTTCTGCCATCTTGATGTCTCTCCACTCTCTAGAATAATATGTATTATAATCATGCATTATATGAATGACATCACAAGTTATTTGAAAACTTAAGCAAACTAAATGCAAGTTAATAACTAAAATAGATTTGTACAAGGTGGGGAGGATCGAAACATGAATGCTAACAATGATTCCACAGCATTGGAGGATCTCATTGTGTCATTACATTGCTCTTACTGAAAGGAAAGTAATGAATACTGAAGGCACTAGAAGTTTGTTTAAAAAAAAACATGTCCCTCTGAGACTGTTCTAATTGCAGCAATGGCCACCTGAAAAAGTTATTCATACGGCCATGATTTGCTTAAAAGGAACAATAGTTGATTACGGTTTTTTTCTCTCTGGCCTCATTAGTAATTGTAACGATCTTCGAATGTTTCAGAAGTCCTTGAGAGTTGTGAAAGCAGAAATCTGTGGTTTTGTACGTGAATAATACATTGAAGTTCTGGCTTCAATCAGAAGCAGAAAACAAAGGTGATTTTCAATTAGTCTGCTGTTGATACACCAGGTACAAATGAATGTTGGTGATTAAAAATTAAAGTGCATTTTCTATCATTCAACCAGTTTGCAATGCACCTAAATGATGATTTTACTGGTCAGTTAATGTCTATTATCAGAAACATGGGGGCAAATTTTCCCGTTCCACTTGCCACGGAAATCGTAGCGGGCAAGAGGCGGACCATGGGAAGGTCCGTTGAGCTCGTGTGGTGTTTTCCGGTTTCGGGGTGAGTGCGAAAAATCTTTTTGATATACTTTTACTGATTTGAGTAATTGAAAAGCTTAGCATTATGACTATTTTATAGAATATGTTTCTATAATTGAGCTCTCTGGACACAGGTAAGGGGTTGGGGTTGGGGTGGTGAAAAACCAGCTCAGAGGAGAGGAGTGTTGCACAATCCTGGTGGCTGCGAGGGGAGCTGTTGGGCACCACTCCACCAGGAAGTGGTTTCAGGTTTTGAAACTTTAATCCAAACATTGTAAGTAATTTGCATTTCTGGGGTGTGCAGACACCAAACAATTGTGGATGGTAGCCTGTGATTCTGTATAATCTTTTCTGGACTGAGTGTACAACAGGCAGAGGACCCATACAGACCAGGTTCTTTCCATGGTTGAAAATGAACATTACCGCCATCTATTTTCCAGATGTGCTGCCTTACAATGGAATTCACTGTGGGCACTCTGAGATATGCCATGTTGTATCATGAGCTTCTTGGGAACAAGATGGCTATTGCTTCAGGGCTTCTGAATCCTGGAAGGATATTTCAATAGGCTGTGTTGCCTCTACAGGTGTATGAGCAGCTGGTTTGGGATCTGGGGTCTGCACTGTGCCATTCCTGCTGGATCCCCCAGGATCAGTCTTCCTACTGATTAGTGGAAAGGCAGGCCTGATGGCCATCTTAAAGACCATGAAAGCCCTCACTCTGAAGCTCTCGGAATTCACTTTCTATCGTTCTCAAAACAAAGCCTTAAGACCAATGCTTAAAGCAGCCCACTTTGAATGGACTAGCTGGATTGGTACTCTTCATGTCACACAGGATGGAAACAGGTATTTCTGGCAGTGCTGCAATGCATTACACCCTCTGATATTGATACTGAAGATGGCTTTGAACCTCATTGTTCTTAGCCTCTTGCTCACTTTCACTGATATAGGTCAGAGTCCTCCGATGTTGGACGCCTTGCCACCACTGCTAGTGAGAACGGAGAATTTAACGCTCAGCCAAGTCCCCAATCACTGCAGCGGGACTGGAGAATCCCAGCCGCAGGCAAGGTCAGAGAATTCCAGCCATAATCTTCGGCAAGTCTCCATGTGATGTTTATCCAGCAAACTCCCTTGTTGTTTGTAGCAGGCCCCCAGTGATCTGAGTCTACGGGCTTGGATGCTAAGGTCTGATTTCTGTGGAGCTTCCTTTCCTTAGTATCAGATCCCACTTTCACCTCTAACCTATCTGGCAAAATGAGGCGAATGAATGAAGGAGTGCCGCACATATACAGTGATTGTAAGGAAGGGACTAGGGAGCAGATAGCTTATTTTGTCTGCTGTGGTGTGCAATCAATCTTCTTCCTACACTGCAAAGGTGTTCTAAAGTTCAAGGAGGAGTTCATTCAGTACCACAGAAACCTCCTCCCACAAATTCAGTCATGGGTTTTTAGCAGGTCTCTGGGGGCCAGGACACCAATTCCACCTTCTCCGTATCTCCATTGCGTGGCTGGCTGATTGAAATTTGCTATTCCTTTCTTCAATCCAGGTGCCCACATTGCCTGCTACCTCCTGTTACTATTGATCTTTTAAGTGGCACAATGTTTTTAGATCCTGCCACTGCACCAGGTCTTTGTGATTCCCTCTATCATCCCTACTTATTTCTATACTGTACTGTCTCCTTCCTGTTTCACTCTGCCCCCATTCCCCCACCTCCATGAGCCATTTGATGTCTTACTCCTATCTGCACTATTTTCCATCCTCCTCACTTCCAGTCACAATTAGAAAGCCTGCCTGCCTCTCCGTATATAGATTAGCCAACCCCCACTTTGCAATGGAAACGATGACATGAACTGGAGATTGGTGGAAGCCTCTCCACCTCAGTGCCATGGGTACAAAAGCTACCATTTGAGTTTTCAGTCCATAATATGAAAAATCCCATAGTGAATGACGCTTTAATGAAAGATGGGGCCCACAGACTGCACTGCGAACTCGGAATCCAATTAGAGATTTATTGCTGGTGATACTGTGAGGTTTCAGAGCTGCAGGCTGTCCTACCTTTGACTTTCCCCTCCATTGCCATGGCAATGGACTCCGTTAAAAAAAAGATTATGAAGGAGGAAATATCTTTTCAGACGAACTCACCACATAATTGGATTAATAATGTATAGGGTACCTTACTGAGTATAACTTTGCTTGAAAAGTTGCTTTTTAAAATTCTGTCTATTGAGTGCAATATTTTCCCCATTTCTAGTGAATTGTGTGTTATATAGTTCAGTTTTATGTGAATTTATAACCAGTAACATGCTGCCTGCTTGTAGTTTAAGCTGTTTCTCAGCAGAAAATACAGGAATATTTCTTTGTGCGCTGCATTCAGGAGATCAACTAAATCATAACTATTTATATGTACTGTTGAATGTTTAAAATGATAATGTAATAAGGCTCTATATGAGGTCTTCAAAATGTTAAGAAATTTTTGACGCTCTGAATTTTGTGCTTTGTCTGTTGAACTCTTGGGTCTACTTATCTAAGTTAGTAAAGCACGTGCCTTGACTGCAACATCAAGCTCTGTTTAACACTCCATTACAGAATTAGCCACATGTATACTCACTTAAATTAAATATAAATGGCTATCTGTATTGAAGCATCACATTCATTCTTGCCTGCTGTGGGCCATCTCAGTGGAATTGTATATCTTATTGTTGTGGGGCTGTAGAAAAGTCAAAATAATTTGCCAAACTTCAGAGAGTAGAAGACATAATCTGCAGCTACATAGATCACTGTGGTTCAATAATCTACAACACCCAATGTACGTTATACTTCCCTCCAATTTCCAACAATATGTTGTCTGTCTGCCATAATTGAGGTTACACTCCAGCCCCTAGCTGCTGTCACCAATTTAAAATGGAGACAAACCAACCATATCATGATGGTAATGAATTGCCAATCATCTCAAGCCAAAGGAAGGGACTGATCATTAATTTAATTAAAAGGTTAACATGGATATATCTTCATTAACGTGATCAATGTAATTCCCTTAAAAAGGCATCTATTTTGTGTCCAACAGACAGATTTGTAGTTCTCTGATCCTGCACTAATGATTTTCAACTCAGTGGGCAGGCCGACTTAGGAACAGAAAATGTCCTTTGAATTCTTATTGTCTTCTGACACGTATCCTAAAATGAACTTTGAAATGGAAGAGTAACAAGGGGACCTGCAGATGTGCAATGCAATGAGAGAACTGCATACTGACTTACTTTCTGAGAGTGCATTGCAAAGGGTGTTGTCAGAAGTTGATAATCAGAATAATTGGTTGAATTGCTGTTAGTGTCTTTTTGTGTAGTTGTATATATCTGAATATACCTGAAGATGATAGCATTTTGTTGGGGGGTGCCACTTTGTTTTCTTCAATTATGTCGCAGTTTTGTTTGGTATTAAAACCTGTTTCGTTCACAGACATCCTGGCATGAATTTTAACTGAAAAACATTGACGGGTTTGGGTTGAATGGAGTGTTAAAGTTTCAAAAATCTGTTTCCTGACCCAAACCTGCCTCCCGCCTCTTGACTGAGATTGGAATGTGGCTGGGAGACCAACCTGCCTCAAGGAAGGGTGTTACAGTTTTAATTATGATAATGAGGCTGTGAGCAATGGCCAGCTCTGCAGCCCGGCATCACCACTTGAGGGTTCAGTCCTCTGCTCAGCGGGGTCAAACCTGCCTGATCCCGACACACCAATATCTTTCCCCTAGCTCTCTGAGGGTGTCTTCATGTGGAGGTGTCTTCTCTTTCCTTTTGCAACCTCAGCCGCAGCAGCCCCTTCTACAGGTGGCACTGCCAAGGCTGCTGGGCTGCTGGTCCTCTGATTGGACTGGTAGCTTGGAGAGGGCAGGTCGCTGCCCTTAATGGAATGGCAGTCTCGGTTTTGGCCCCAGATTGGTTGTTGCTGGTGAAATTGCTGCACAGCCCATCTATGTGGACTTGAAACCCACATTTAGCCCTGACCCTGGGATTCACGGCATATCAAAAGAAACCCAATCAAAATTACAATGAGCTGTTCTAGAGAATGGGAATCAAGCTGTATGGTACATCACAGGAATATGGATATATCACCAGGGAATATATAGCCACAAGATTCGGCTCTGTAGTGTAAGATTTCGATAATTTACAAACTTTAGGATTTCATATTAATTAGGACTAACATTTTAGGATTTCTCACTAACCAGTCTAGCTTCTGTTCAGATTTGCAGCATCTGCAATATTTTGCTTTGATATTAGCTGAAGTTCTTGCCTGCTGAGAGAGAGGTAATTGCTCAGACTGCTAACAATGTGCAGGCTGTGAGACTCAAGGCTGTAAGAATTGTCTTGCTGATAAGAGTTAGCTTGTTCGCTTGTCTGGAGTGTTCACAGAGAGCAACCCTTTTGTTTTAAAGCCATACTCATGACCTCCTGAGAAAAGGCAGCATGAATCCCGCCCAATGGTGATAAAGGCTACAGGGGTGTACCTTTTTAATTAGAACAGTTTTGTAACATATTGATCATGTAAGTATACAGAGTAAGTCAGTTAAAACACCTTTGCTTATTTTTCCTATTTTACCCTGAGAGATACTTGGTGGAATGTTCGCAAAACAATGTGTCATTACAGCGAGAAAACCGAAGCGATCCACGCAGGTCTGTCCGGCGCAGTCTGGACTGCAATCATCCCACACTTAGTGGACTGAAAGAACCCCCAGGTGAAACATGATGGTATGGAGTTCCCAGGCATCTGACTCACCTGAACTGGCTCACAGCTGCGCACTGTTAACAAGGGGGAGCTGCATTTAAACGCTCCCTCTGCACTCACAGCCAGTTATGCCAGAGGATGGCAGCGTGGAGAGCAGCGCAATGTTTCATGCACAAAAAGATAGGACTGCTTCCTCGCCGTGGAGGAGAGGCGGGCCACCCTATACCTCCGAGAGGGTAGATGACCCAGGAGCAGGACTTGAATGGACCCTGAGATGCGGTGGCTGCGGCAGTCAGTGCCCGCGGCCTGACACTGAGGACTGGCGCCCAATGCCACAAGAAAATGACCGACCTCATTCAGGCTGTAAGGGTGAGTGCCCATCTGTCTCACCCTGGAATATCCACTGCCTGATACCCCGCGGCCTTCCAACATCAGACCCCCCTGCATCATCCTCCCTGGCACTCCTTGTCACAACCCTTGCCTGTTGAGGCAAGGTGCCGATATACACCACTTCTTCCCTCCCCCCAGGCCCGCCAGCCATCAGGCTTTCAATCATACACCTCAGTCATGTCACCCCTTGGCTTTCTCTGCTCTAGAGAAAACAATCGAAGCCTATCCAGTCTCTCCTTATAGCTGAAATGCTCCATCCCAGACAACATCCTGGTGACTCTCCTCTTTACCCACTCTAGTGCAATCACATCCTTCCTAGAGTGAGGTGACCAGAACCACACACAGTATCCAGCAGTGGCCTAACCAACATTCTGCACAGCTCCAACATCACCTCCTTGCTCTTATAATCTATGACACGACTGATAAAAGCAAGTGTCCCATTTGCCTTTGTAGCTACTCTATTCACCTGTTCTGCTGCCTTCAGTGATCTGTGAATAGGCATCTCAAGATCCATCTGTTCCTCTGAGCTTCCCAGTGTCCTGCCATTCATTTAATACTCCCTTGTCTTGTTACTACTTCCAAAGTGCATCATCTCGCACGTATCAGGGTTAAATACCATCTGCCACTGCTCTGCCCATCTGACTAATCCATCTATATTTTCCTGTAACCTACAACTTCCTTCACTATTAACCACTGTACCAATCTTAGTGTAAACTTTCTTATCATTCCCCCCACATTATCATCTATATCATTCATGTATGTAACAAAAAAAAAGTCCCAGCACTGATGATGTGGTATGCCACTGGATCTAGTCACTAAAACAGCCATCTACTCCCACCCTTTGTGTCCTATCACTGAGCCAGTTTCGATCTATCAAAATAACTTGCAGGCTTAGGGATAAACACCAAAATTTTCAAGATACAAATGTCATAGTGATGCGCGATTAAATCACTCGGGGGGCTAGATAGTACCCGGGAAATAAGGGCTTTTATTACCAACAAGAATGGAGCACACTATATACAATACAATTCCAGACTAAAGGGTCACCAGGCAGTGCAGTGACCTTTATACTTCCCCAGGTAGGCGGAGCCAACTGGAGTGTACCACAGAACAATATCAACAGGTAGAACAGCCCAACCCTAACACCAACAGTAACAACAGTAACATATCTACAAACCCCCATAGTGCTGACCATCCATGGCTCAGCACTCATAGTGGTAACCAACTATGGTTCACCACATTCACCCCTCCTTTAAAACAAAGGCCGGCGGGGCAAAAAAAAAGCAGAACAACTGTTCATATATTCACAAGTTCAGTCGTATTGGAGGACCGCACCGTCTCTGCGACCTCCTCAACACTGGCGGTAACGCTGGTTCTGGTAACCGTGGTGACCTTCTCTCCAAGGCGGTGTCCAGTGACTCCTCCAGTTCCTCACGGACAGGTGGACCACGAGGCGGCGACAATCTGCTGGACTTGAGCACGCCTCGAGGTGGCGACAATCTCCTGGACTCAGGCAAGCTGTACACAAGAGTAAGAGGATTAAGTGGTGGTCCAGGTACTGCCCGCGCCGTGTCAGGAGGGGAGATAAGGGTCGGGGGGTCCCTAGCTAGGGGTGTGGGAGTGACTGGGGTTTCCAAGCCCCCTGCAGGTGCCAGATCTCTAATAGAGACCGTGTCCTCTCGCCCGTCAGGATATGCCACATAGGCATATTGAGGGTTGGCGTGGAGGAGATGGACCTGTTCAACCAAAGGGTCGGACTTGCGGGTCCTAACATGTCGCCGCAGGAGGACAGGTCCTGGGCACGTCAACCAAGACGGTAATGAGGTACCAGAGGAAGACTTCCTAGGGAAGGAAAACATCCTCTCATGTGGAGTAGCGTTGGTTGCCGTACACAGGAGTGAGCGGATGGAATGGAGCGCATCAGAGAGTACCTCTTGCCAACGGGAGACTGGAAGACCTTTAGACCTCAACGCCAGTAAGACAGCCTTCCAGACTGTAGTATTTTCTCGTTCAACCTGTCCGTTACCCCTAGTGTTGTAACTCGTAGTTCTACTTGAGGCAAACCCTTTTGAGAGCAGGTATTGCCTCAATTCGTCACTCATGAATGACGAGCCCCTATCACTGTGGATATAGCTGGGGTAACCGAACAGGGTGAAAAGATCCCGTAATGCTTTGATAACCGTGGCAGCGGTCGTATCAGAACAGGGAATGACAAAAGGGAATCGTGAGTACTCGTCAATCACATTGAGGAAGTACACATTCTGATCTGTCGAAGGAAGGGGGCCCTTGAAGTCCACATTCAGTCTTTCAAAAGGGCGAGTGGCCTTAATAAAGAACAAAGAACAGTACAGCACAGGAAACAGGCCCTTCGGCCCTCCAAGCCTGTGCCACTCCTTGGTCCAACTAGACCAATCGTTTGTATCCCTCCATTCCCAGGCTGCTCATGTGACTATCCAGGTAAGTCTTAAACGATGTCAGCGTGCCTGCCTCCACCACCCTACTTGGCAGCGCATTCCAGGCCCCCACCACCCTCTGTGTAAAAAACGTCCCTCTGATATCTGAGTTATACTTTGCCCCTCTCAACTTGAGCCCGTGACCCCTCGTGATCGTCACCTCCGACCTGGGAAAAAGCTTCCCACTGTTCACCCTATCTATACCCTTCATAATCTTCTACACCTCTATTAGATCTCCCCTCATTCTCCGTCTTTCCAAGGAGAACAACCCCAGTCTACCCAATCTCTCCTCATAGCTAAGACCCTCCATACCAGGCAACATCCTGGTAAACCTTCTCTGCACTCTCTCTAACGCCTCCACGTCCTTCTGGTAGTGCGGCGACCAGAACTGGACGCAGTACTCCAAATGTGGCCTAACCAGCGTTCTATACAGCTGCATCATCAGACTCCAGCTTTTATACTCTATACCCCGTCCTATAAAGGCAAGCATACCATATGCCTTCTTCACCACCTTCTCCACCTGTGTTGCCACCTTCAAGGATTTGTGGACTTGCACACCTAGGTCCCTCTGTGTTTCTATACTCCTGATGACTCTGCCATTTATTGTATAACTCCTCCCTACATTATTTCTTCCAAAATGCATCACTTCGCATTTATCCGGATTAAACTGCGTCTGCCACCTCTCCGCCCAATCTTCCAGCCTATCTATATCCTGCTGTATTGCCCGACAATGCTCTTCGCTATCCGCAAGTCCAGCCATCTTCGTGTCATCTGCAAACTTGCTGATTACACCAGTTACACCTTCTTCCAAACCATTTATATATATCACAAATAGCAGAGGTCCCAGTACAGAGCCCTGCGGAACATCACTGGTCACAGACCTCCAGCCGGAAAAAGACCCTTCGACCACTACCCTCTGTCTCCTATGGCCAAGCCAATTCTCCACCCATCTAGCCACTTCTCCTTGTATCCCATGAGCCTTAACCTTCTTAACCAACCTGCCATGTGGGACTTTGTCAAATGCCTTACTGAAATCCATATAGACGACATCCACGGCCCTTCCTTCATCAACCGTTTTTGTCACTTCCTCAAAAAACTCCACCAAATTTGTAAGGCACGACCTCCCTCTTACAAAACCATGCTGTCTGTCACTAATGAGATTGTTCCGTTCTAAATGCACATACATCCTGTCTCTAAGAATCCTCTCCAACAACTTCCCTACCACGGACGTCAAGCTCACCGGCCTATAATTTCCTGGGTTATCCCTGCTACCCTTCTTAAACAACGGGACCACATTCGCTATCCTCCAATCCTCAGGGACCTCACCCATGTCCAAAGAAGCGACAAAGATTTTCATCAGAGGCCCAGCAATTTCATCTCTCGTCTCCCTGAGCAATCGAGGATAGATGCCATCAGGCCCTGGGGCTTTGTCAGTTTTAATGTTCCCTAAAAAACCTAACACTTCCTCTCTTGGAATGGAGATTTTCTCTAACGGGTCAACACCTCCCTCCAAGACACTCCCGGTTAACACGCCCCTCTCCTTCGTGAATACCGACGCAAAGTATTCATTTAGGATCTCCCCTATTCCCTTGGGTTCTAAGCATAATTCCCCTCCTTTGTCCCTGAGAGGTCCGACTTTTCTCCCTGACAACTCTTTTGTTCCTAACGTATGAATAGAATGCCTTAGGATTCTCCTTAATCCTGCCTGCCAAGAACATCTCGTGACCTCTTTTTGCCCTTCTAACTCCCCGTTTGAGTTCTTTCCTACTCTCTCTGTATTCCTCCAGAGCTCCAGCTGTTTTCAGTTGCCTGGACTTAACGTACGCCTCCCTTTTCATTTTAATCAGATCCTCAATTTCCCTGGTTATCCACGGCTCTCGAATCCTACCTTTCCTATCTTTCCTTTTTACAGGCACATGCCTATCCTGCAGCCTTATCAATAGTTCCTTAAAAGACTCCCACATGCCAGACGCGGACTTACCCTCGAACATCCTCTCCCAATCAACATCCACCAATTCCTGCCTAATCCGGCTATAGTCAGCCTTCCCCCAATTTAGCACCTTGCTCGTAGGACAGCACTCATCCTTGTCCATTACTATCCTAAAGTTAACAGAGTTGTGGTCACTATTTGCCACATGTTCCCCTACCGAAACTTTGACGACCTGACCGGGCTCATTTCCCAGAACTAGGTCCAGTATAGCCCCTTCTCTAGTCGGGCTATCTACATACTGTTCCAAAGAACCTTCCAGTACGCATTTTACAAATTCCTCCCCGTCCGGACCCACAGCTCTAAGCACTTTCCAGTCTGTGCCAGGGAAATTAAAGTCCCCCACTACAACAACCCTATTTTTTCTGCACCTATCCAGAATCTCCTGACATATCCTTTCCTCCACTTCCCGTGGGCTGTTGGGTGGTCTGTAGTACACCCCCAGCATAGTGACTGCACCCTTCCTGTTTCTGAGTTCCACCCACAGCGACTCAGTACATGACCCCTCTAAGTTGTCTACCCTCTGCACCGCGGTAATATGCTCCTTAACTAATATCGCTACTCCCCCACCTTTTTTAGCCCCTCCTCTGTCTCGCCTAAAACACTTATACCCTGGAATATTCAGCTGCCAGTCCTGTCCTTTTAACCAAGTTTCCGTCACCGCAACCACATCCAAATTCCGCATAAGCATTAAGGCCCTAAGTTCATCTGTTTTACCCGTTATGCTCCTCGCATTGAAGCAGATGCACTCCAGACCTCCAGGCCCAGTCAGGTCATCCTCCTCCAGAGTGCTCCTCTTCTTAGCTAGCCTTGCCCTGGCCCCCAGCTCAACCCCAGCCTCAGTATTTACTGACCTCCTGTTTTGTTCCCCACCCCCCTGCCACACTAGTTTAAATCCTGCCGAAACACTCTAGCAAAACTCCCAGCCAGGATATTTGCTCCCTTCCAGTTAAGGTGTAACCCATCCTTTCTGTACAGTTGCCATCCTGACTTGAAGATTTCCCAGTTATCTATGAATTTAAAACCCTCCCTCTTGCACCAATCCTTTAGCCACGCGTTCAACTGTAGAATCTCCCTGTTCCGAGCCTCACTTGCACTAGACACCGGGAGCAGTCCAGAGATTGGTACCCTGGAGGTCTTACTTTTTAGCCTAGCACCCAACTCCCTGAATTTCTCTCGTATGACCCCCCTGCTCTTCCTACCTACATCATTTTCACCAATGTGTACAATCACATCCGTTTGACTACCTTCCTTTTTAAATATGCTTCCTACCCTCTCGGAGACATCCAGTACCCCGGCACCAGGGAGGCAGACTATCATCCTGGATTCTCGTTCACTCCCACAGAACCGCCTGTCCGTGCCTCTAACCATTGCGTCCCCCACAACTATCGCTCTCCTAAACCCCTTCTTTCCCTTCCGGACCCCTGAGGTGTCGAGCATGGATCTGGTTTGGCGGTTTGTTGTACCGTTTCTTAAGTAGTTCGATGGCCCCTTTGTAGTCTTGGGCATCGCGGATTGATAAGTATACGGTGTCGCTTACCCTCGCGTGGAGGACCCGCAGTCTATCGGCGTCATTTTGAATGGCTGTTGAGGCATCGATGTAGTCTTGAAAACACTTTAACCAATGGTCGAAAGTGTTCGGCGCTCCTGCCGCACGTGGATCTAAAGTAAGCCGATCGGGTTTCATCATTTGCTCCATGATTTTTTCAAAATTTTGTTGGTAATAAAATTGATGCGTGATTAAATCACTCGGGAGGCTAGATTGTACCCAGGAAATAAAGGCTTTTATTACCAACAAGAATGGAGCACACTATATACAATACAATCCCAGACTAAAGGGTCACCAGGCAGTGCAGTGACCTTTATACTTCCCCAGGTAGACGGAGCCAACTGGAGTATACCACAGAACAATATCAACAGGTAGAACAGCCCAACCCTAACACCAACAGTAACAACAGTAACATATCTACAAACCCCCATAGTGCTGACCATCCATGGCTCAGCACTCATAGTGGTAACTGTGGTGAACCATCGTTGGTTCACCACTGGGGGTTGTTACTATGTTACTGTTGGGCTAGGGTGTTGTTACTGTGGGGGTTGTACTATGTTGTTGGGTTAGGGTGTTTACCTGTTATAAGAGTTATCATGGCACATTCCAGTGGGGTCCCGCCTCCGGTGGCGAGGTATAAGACCCCCTGCTCCGGCAGGACCCCTTCAGTCTGAACCGGTGTATTCGTGTTAGTAGTTCCATTGTTACTCTATTAAAGCCTTCAATACCGAAGCCTTGGTTCCATGTGCTTATTGTCGCGCATCAATTTAATAGAGTAAACAGAAAACTCACAGCTGTACAACAAGAAGAAAAAAAAAACAGAGAGTATGGAACAGATTCTAAAACCGGATCGTCTGACACTGGACCCACGTGCGGTCGGTGCAGCTAACACATTCGACCATTGGTGGAAGTGCTTTGAGGACTACCTGGCAGCCTCGGTAGCTATCACTACAGACAGTGATAAACTCCAGGTCCTCCACGCAAGGGTAAGCGACACGATTTACCTAGCCATTCGTGCAGCTCCCACTTACCTGGGTGCCGTCGAGCTCCTAAAAAAAAGATACACTATGCCACCCAACGAGATACATGCTCGTTACCTCCTCGCTACACGACGTCGGCAGTCGGGCGAAACCATGGAGGACTATGCCAATGAGCTCCTGCAGCTTGCCAGGGGTTGCGATTGTAAGGACGTATCAGCCGAACAGTATATGTACGACCTCGCCCGAGACGCGTTCGTAGCAGGGGTAGGGTCCTCGTACATCAGGCTTAAATTGCTGGAAAAGGGGAAACTCAACTTGACCCAGGCAATGGAGATGGCCGTGAGGTTGGAGGCGGCGTCGAAGAGCTTGGCGCTGTACCCCGAGGACCACGTGCAGTCAACGTGGTTGGAGCAAGCTCAGCTCCCTCCTCGCCCCGCTAACCCGCGCTCCCAGATCGATTCGACGACGGCGGCAGCTCCAGGTGGCCAGCGATGCTATTTTTGTGGAGGGGCCAAGCATCCACGGCAACAGTGTCCGGCAAGAATGGCAATCTGCAGCCAGTGCGGTAAAAAAGGCCACTACGGCAAAGTCTGCAGGTCCAAACCTAAAAACGGCAGTGCAGCTTGTAACCCTCCAGAACGGAGACAATCTCTTTCGGCGTCGCAGTACCCACGAGGTCCGACCACGTGCGATCCCAGGACGGCGCCATCGTGGCTGACAGAGGAGGAGGAAGACCACCAGGAGTCGCTGCGCTTGGCGCCCTCGCCCACGTGCGATTCATGGGGGCGGCCATCATGGTCCACGACGACTAGGAGCGACCAGCAGGGGTCCTCAGCATCCACATCGGCAGCATGCAGTGACGCCCAGGGGCCAACGGTGGCATCGATCTCCCTGGATCAGACCAGGCACTACAGACTGGAACATTCAATGATGGATATAAAGGTTAGTGGCAGAACTGTGAATTGTCTGTTTGACAGTGGAAGCACCGAAAGTTTCATACACCCTGAAACTGCTAAAAGGTGTGGACTCCGGGTTCTCCCTGCAAAACAGACAATTTCCATGGCATCACGGTCCCGGTCTGTACCGATCCAAGGACGATGTATGGTAACTCTTGAGGTACAGGGCACAATTTACGAGCAATACAGGCTCCTTGTGTTACCTCACCTTTGCGCGCCAATTCTCCTCGGACTAAACTTTATGGTCCACATGAAGAGTGTGATCCTACAGTACGGTGGGCCACTCCCTTCACTGGCAGTAGGGAATCAGCCGCAGCCTCCAAATTGCCCAAAGCGCCCCGCATGCAATCTATCCACCCTGAAAATCACTACACCATCCCTTTTTAAAAATCTGGTACCTGGCTGCAAGCCCATCGCTACTAAAAGTAGGCGTTACAGCGCTGAGGACCGGATCTTTATTAGATCTGAGGTTCAGCGGCTCCTCAAGGAAGGGATCATACAGGCCAGTGCTAGTCCGTGGAGAGCGCAGGTCGTGGTAGTCAAAAGCGGGAACAAACCTCGGATGGTCATCGACTACAGTCAGACCATTAATCGTTATACGCAGCTGGATGCGTATCCTCTCCCGCGCATTTCTGATATGGTCAATCAGATTGCGCAGTACCGAGTGTTTTCTACCATAGACCTTAAGTCCGCCGACCATCGACTCCCCATCCGCCCAGAGGACCGACAATATACGGCTTTTGAGGCGGATGGTCGTCTATACCAATTCCTCAGGGTTCCATTTGGTGTCACCAATGGGGTCTCGGTCTTCCAGCGTGCTATGGACCGAATGGTGGACCAGAACGGGTTGCGGGCTACCTTCCCGTACCTGGATAACGTCACCATCTGCGGCCATGACCAGCAGGACCACGACACGAATCTCCAACACTTTCTGCGCACTGCATCTCGCCTGAATCTGACCTATAACAGGGAGAAGTGCGTATTCCGTACGCGTAGGTTAGCCATCCTCGGATACGTGGTGGAAAACGGGGTCATTGGCCCTGATCCAGACCGTATGCGCCCACTCACTGAACTTCCCTTGCCCGCTAGCACGAAAGCACTGAGGAGATGCCTCGGTTTTTTTTCGTATTATGCACAGTGGGTCCCCAACTACGCGGACAAAGCTCATCCGCTCATTAAGTCCACGACCTTCCCACTTACGCCGGAGGCCCAATTGGCCTTCAAGGTTTTGAAGAGCGACATCTCGAAAGCCACGATGCACGCGGTGGATGAATCCATTCCTTTCCAGGTGGAGAGTGATGCATCTGACTTCGCCCTAGCTGCCACACTAAACCAGGCAGGCAGGCCCGTCGCGTTCTTTTCCCGCACCCTTCAAGGCCCAGAAATTCGGCACTCAGCGGTGGAGAAGGAGGCTCAGGCCATTGTGGAGGCAGTCAGACACTGGCGCCATTACCTGGCAGGGAAGCGGTTCACCCTGATCACGGATCAACGATCCGTGGCGTTTATGTTCAGTAACACACAGAGGGGCAAGATCAAGAACGACAAGATCTTGCGGTGGAGAATTGAGCTCTCCACCTATAATTACGATATTATGTATCGTCCAGGGAAGCTCAATGAGCCCTCGGATGCCCTCTCGCGCGGAACATGCGCCATCATGCAGGAGGACCGCTTGAAGGCTCTCCACAATGATCTGTGTCATCCTGGAGTCACCAGACTCTACCACTTCGTCAAAGCCCGCAACCTGCCTTACTCGGTGGAGGATGTCAGGTCAGTGACTAGAAGCTGTCGGATTTGCGCAGAATGCAAACCACACTTTTATCGACCAGACCGGGCACAATTGGTCAAGGCCACTCGCCCTTTTGAGAGGCTGAGTGTGGATTTTAAGGGCCCCCTTCCCTCAACGGACCGGAATGTCTATTTCCTCAACATAATAGACGAGTATTCCCGGTTTCCGTTTGTTGTCCCCTGTGCGGACACGTCGACTGCCACCGTCATCAAGGTTTTCAGTGAACTTTTTACCCTGTTCGGGTACCCCTGCTACATTCATAGCGACAGGGGCTCGTCGTTCATGAGCAACGACTTGAGGCAATTCCTGCTCTCATTCGGGATTGCCTCTAGTAGAACCACGAGCTACAACCCTAGGGGTAACGGACAGGTGGAAAGGGAGAATGCTACAGTCTGGAAGGCTGTCCTACTGGCACTGAAATCCAGGGGCCTTCCAGTCTCCCGTTGGCAGGAGGTCCTTCCAAATGCGCTCCATTCTATCCGCTCCCTCCTGTGTACGGCAACCAATGCTACTCCCCACGAGAGGATGTTCTCATTCCCTCGGAAGTCGTCCTCGGGAACCTCATTGCCAGCCTGGTTGACGTACCCAGGACCCGTCCTTCTGCGGCGACATGTGAGGGCTCGCAAGTCCGACCCCTTGGTCGAACCGGTCCAACTCCTCCACGCCAACCCTCAGTATGCCTATGTGGCATATCCTGACGGGTGAGAGGACACTGTCTCCATTAGAGACCTGGCGCCCGCAGGGGACGTAGCAACTCCTGTCGCTCCTATTCCCCCAGTCACGAATCCACTACTCCTCATTACTTCCCCAGACGTGGCGCGGTCAGCACCGGGACCAGTGCATAACACTTTTACTCCCATGTACAGCTTGCCTGAGACTCGGAGATCGGCGCCACCATCATCACCACCACCACTACCACCAAACGTTCCAGGATCCCCTGCACCATCGCCTCACCAGGGCCGGCCGGCCCGGGAGTCCTTGAGGGGACAGCCAGACGTTGCTTTGGAAAGAGCGCCACCACAAGCACCTGCTCCGGTTTCGCAACCGGTGTTGAGGAGATTGCAGCGTCGGTGCGGTCCTCCAGACCGTCTGGACTTGTGAATCCTGTGATTTGTCTGTTTATATGACCTGTTTTTCGTGCACCCCGCCACCTTTTGTTCTTAAAGGAGGGGTGAATGCGGTGAACCATCGTTGGTTCACCACTGGGGGTTGTTACTATGTTACTGTTGGGCTAGGGTGTTGTTACTGTGGGGGTTGTACAATGTTGTTGGGTTAGGGTGTTTACCTGTTATAAGAGTTATCATGGCACATTCCAGTGGGGTCCCGCCTCCGGTGGCGAGGTATAAGACCCCCTGCTCCGGCAGGACCCCTTCAGTCTGAGCCGGTGTATTCGTGTTAGTAGTTCCATTGTTACTCTATTAAAGCCTTCAATACCGAAGCCTTGGTTCCATGTGCTTATTGTCGCGCATCAGTAACCAACTATGGTTCACCACACACAGCATCACCATAATTTTCATAGTGACAACTCTCCTGAAATACAGTTCAAATCAGGACAAGACAAAGATGTGACCTGTCCTTTGAACAAGTGAGGGATTCCGGACCCTCACAGGGGTAGGAATATCCGAGCTGTCTTAGTGCTTTTTTAATGTTTAGTTTCTTAATAAATTCTACTTTGATTCACTGCACCTGATTGGCCCCATTACTTGATTGTACCTTGTAGGTCATCTCAGTGAGCCCCACAGAAATTGTGAATTTAGGATAAAAAATGAAATTGACTAAAGATACCAGCAACCCTGAATTTTAATCCAGTCCAAATCCTTACAGGAATACTATTAGTTTTAGTGTTCTGGGAGCCGGCTGCTAAACATCTGAAGGCAGGGTCTGGCACAGTCAACACTGGTCCCCATTCTTGGAGGGGTGGTAGTAAGAATTAGGTCCCTCATGGCAGACTGGTGCAGAAGGTGAAGTCGCATGGGATCAGAGGTGAGCTGGCAAGGTGGATACAAAACTGGCTCGGTCAAAAAAGACAGAGGGTAGCAGTGGAAGGTGCATTTCTGAATGGAGGGTTGTGACAGGTGACGTTCCTCAGGGATCAGTGCTGGGACCTTTGCTGTTCGTAATATATATAAATGATTTGGAGGAAAACGTAACTGGTTTGATTAGTAAGTTTGCGGACGACTCAAAGGTTGGTGGATTTGCGGATAGCGATGAGGACCATCAGAGGATACAGCAGGATATAGATCAGTTGGAGACTTGGGCAGAGAGATGGCAGATGGAATTTAATCCAGACAAATGTGAGGTAATGCATTTTGGAAAGTCGAATACAGATAGGAAATATACAGTAAATGACAGAACCCTTAAGAGTATTGATAGGCAAAGGGATCTGGGTGTACAGGTACACAGGTCACCTGAAAGTGGCAATGCAGGTGGAGAAGGTAGTCAAGAAGATATACGGCATGCTTGCCTTCATCGGCCGGGGCATTGAGTTTAAAAATTGGCAAGTCATGTTGCAGCTTTATAGAATCTTAGTTAGGCCGCACTTGGAATATAGTGTTAAATTCTGGTCCCCACACTACCAGAAGGATGTGGAGGCTTTGGAGAGGGTACAGAAAAGATTTACCAGGATGTTGCCTGGCATGGAGGGCATTAGCTAAAAGGAGAGGTTGGAGAAACTTGGTTTGTTCTCACTGGAACGACAAAGGTTGAGGGGCGACCTGATAGAAGTCTACAAGATTATGAGGGGCATGGACAGAGTGGATAGTCAGAAGCTTTTTCCCAGGGTGGAAGAGTCAATTACTAGGGGGCATAGGTTTAAGGTGCGAGGGGCAAGGTTTAAAGGGGATGTACGAGGCAGATTTTTTACACAGAGGGTGGTGGTTGCCTGGAACTCGCTGCCGGGGAAGGTAGTGGAAGCAGATATGATAGTGAGTTTTAAGGGGCGTCTGGACAAATACATGAATAGGATGGGAATAGAGAGATATGGTCTCTGGAAGGGTAGGGGGTTTTAGTTCAGTTGGGCAGCATGGTCGGTGCAGGCTTGGAGGGCCGAAGGGCCTGTTCCTGAGCTGTAATTTTCTTTGTTCTTTGTTCTTTTTGTTCTTGGGAGCATGAGTAGGCCATCTGGCCCCTTGAGCCTGCTCCGCCATTCAATATCGACTCAGCTCCACTTACCCACCCGCTCACCATAACCCTTAATTCCTTTACTGTTCAAAAATTTGTCTATCCTTGCCTTAAAAACATTCAATGAGTTAGCCTCAACTGCTTCATTGGGTGGGGAATTCCACAGATTCACAACCCTTTGGGTGAAGAAGTTCCTCCTCAACTCAGTCCTAAATCTGCTCCCCCTTATTTTGAGGCCATGCCCCCTAGTTCTGGTTTCACCTGCCAGTGGAAACAACCTCCCTGCTTCAATCTTATCTATTTCCTTCATAATCTTATGTTGCTATAAGACCTCCCCTCATTCTTCTGAATTCCAACGAGTATAACTTAGTTTCTCCTCATAAGCCAACCCTCTCAACACTGGAATCAACCTAATAAGTCTCCAGTGCCGGTATATCCTTTCTCAATAAGGAGACCAAAACTGTACACAGTGCTCCAGGTGTGAGTAGTGCGAGCTTCAATGCATGTGTCATAAGCCAGCAAGCGTAGATCCTAAAGTCAGTCACCTGATGTTGATTTGGCGCACAGAAGGAGAAAAACAGTCCAGACCAGTATCCTTATTTCCCATTTTACTGTTTTTCCTTCTTGCCATGTTGGACCTTGCTGGTTCTGTTAACACTCTTAAACCCACACAAGAGCTTGTGCATTCAGCTGCATGAGGGACACCACACCCACCTCACTCCACTACTAATGCTATTTAAAAGAATCACCATTCAACTTTTAGCTGGGGTGCTTTTGACTATCTTTACTGTAACGGACTTGCTGGAAGTGTATTGTATTGTTGGAGGAGCTGAGAGCAGTTTATTCAGTCAGAAGTGAATGGTGTGGGACCTTTGGATGGTGTGGATTTGAAAGGCCTCTGAACAGATAACTTGCTTCCAATCATGAGGGTTATAGCTGCAGTTGCTCTTGCGCTGGAGATGGAGCAGCAGAAAGGAGAGCAGTATGAGAAGGAGGGCTCTCAACAAGAGGCCTTACCATAAGACCATAAGACATAGGAGCGGAAGTAAGGCCATTCGGCCCATCGAGTCCACTCCACCATTCAATCATGGTTGATTTCAACTCCATTTACCCGCTCTCTCCCCATAGCCCTTAATTCCTCGAGAAATCAAGAATTTATCAATTTCTGTCTTGAAGACGCTCAACGTCTCGGCCTCCACAGCCCTCTGTGGCAATGAATTCCACAGACCTACCACTCTCTGGCTGAAGAAATTTCTCCTCATCTCTGTTCTAAAGTGACTCCCTTTTATTCTAAGGCTGTGCCCCCGAGTCCTAGTCTCCCCTGCTAATGGAAACAACTTCCCTACGTCCATCCTATCTAAGCCGTTCATTATCTTGTAAGTCTCTATCAGATCTCCCCTCAACCTCCTAAACTCCAATGAATATAATCCCACGATCCTCAGACGTTCATCGTATGTCAGGCCTACCATTCCTGGGATCATCCGTGTGAATCTCCGCTGGACCCGCTCCAGTGCCAGTATGTCCTTCCTGAGGTGTGGGGCCCAAAATTGCTCACAGTACTCCAAATGGGGCCTAACCAGTGCTTTATAAAGCCTCAGAAGTACATCCCTGCTTTTGTATTCCAAGCCTCTTGAGATAAATGACAACATTACATTTGCTTTCTTAATTACGGACTCAACCTGCAAGTTTACCTTTAGAGAATCCTGGACTAGGACTCCCAAGTCCCTTTGCACTTTAGCATTACCCACTTAGACTCTTCAGAAAGTACCTCTACCTCCATTTCAGCCAGGAGCAGCATTTGCAGCAGCCACGCTTCACCAAAGAAGTGGTCACAAAACTGTTGCACCTCCTTGAATGGGCCTGCAGCTGCGGCGCAGAGTGTGGACAGTGCTGTCAACGGTCGCTGTGGTGCCCAATTCTGGTGCCAGGGCGGAGACAGTGGGAACAGCAGCATTTCTCAGTTAGTTGTGCATCATTACTTCTGAGAGGTCAAAGGTGGCCCTTTACACCAGGAAAGGAGACTTAATTGCCTTCTCTCTAGAGGAAACCAGGAGGAGGGGGCACATGCATTTGCCAGACTAGGGGGCTTGCCAGTATCTTGGGAGCAGTCATAATACTTTCATCCTGCACCAGTCAGCTGTTCGTGCCACCTTTGAGCCATCGTGTCCAACTAGCGAGTGGCCCTCGTTGACAAGGGCCGCCCGCTGTATGCCTGATTAATGACTGGGAATGTCACAGTGCAAATCATCGGTTCCCTGAGGCAAGGGTTCTGCTGGAGCACCTCTTCTGACCCGTGCTGGTCTGTTGCATCCTCTGTTGCATCCTGGCAATAATGAGGGCACGGCCCTTGCCACCAGGCATTCCCCAACCTCCCTTGAAACTACGGGCATTAAGCAACCAGAATTTCTGGTCAGAAAGGTTAAAGTGAGCTGATTATAGTTGTAGGTGCATTTAATTATTATTTTCCCCCAGTGAAGTTACATGTAGTAAATAAACTGTTAATGTTTTAAAATCTTTTAATGTTCCCCAAAGAGAATTGTTTTGACTAAAGAATTATTTTCTTTATGATAAGTAGTCTGATTTTTAAGAGGAGCCTGCTTGTTGTGTACGTACTGACCGACTTTCTCTTAGCTGCTTGTTTGAGCTTTTAGGGAACTTCCAGGGTTTGGAGATAAAATTGGAAATGTGGTTAAAATGGTAGAATTTCACATTGTTTGAACAAAGCTGCTGAAATCCTCATATTTAGAATTGCAATATTGCTCACTCTGTGATGTGTGAAGTATAGATTAATACACTGCTGCAGTGCAGTGGAGGCTGCTTGTCTGTATTGTATTTGTCAACATCCATGAGGAAATGTGAAAAGATGAAATCTATATCTGTGAAATAGATTACAAAGCTCAGACTGGAGACAGGCAGACTGATACATTTCAAAGCTTGAAATCTAGGTCACTGTGCCCGGGATACAAAAGAGAAATGATGGGCCTGGGTGCCACTGCAAATAAACCACTGCAAATCCACCTTTATCAACCTCCACACTCTGTTTCTACAATGGACCAAATGTTTCAAGATTTTAGCTCGGGGGAAGCAGTGCTGTGTGTGTGCAGTTTGATGCGCGATATAACACACGAGAGGCGTGATGTACTCGGGAAATAAAGGCTTTTATTGACAACAATAACAGAGCTACCATATACAGTACACGATCCCAGACTAAAGGGTCACCAGGCAGAGCAGTGACCTTTATACCTCTCCCAGGAGGCGGAGCTGACTGGGGTGTACCATAATAACTAAATTAACAGGTAGAACAGCCCAACCCTAACCCCAACAGTAACATATCTACAGACTCATAGTACTGGCCAGACCATGGCTCAGCACTACCTAGTGGGAACCAACAATGGTTCACCACATTCACCCCTCCTTTGAAAACAAAGGCCGGCGGGGTACAAAACACAGAATAATTGTTTGTTTGTCTATAAGTTCAAGCGGTCCGGGGGACCGCACCGTCGCTGTGACCTCCTCAACACCGGCGATGACTCCGGTTCAGGCAGTCGCGGTGACGTTCTCTCCAAGGCAGTGTCCAACGACTCCTCCAGTGCCTCACGGGCCGGTAGACCCCGAGGTGGTGACAATCCGCTGAACCCGGGCACGCCTTGAAGTGGCGACCATCTCCTGGACTCAGGCAAGCTGCACACGGGAGTAAGAGGGTTAAGTGATGGTCCCGATACTGCCCGCGCCATGTCAGGAGGGGAACAAATGGTTGGGGGGTCCCTAACAGGAGGTGTGGGAGCGACAGGGGTTTCCAAGTCCCCTGCTGGCGCCAGGTCTCGAATCGAGACCGTGTCCTCTCGCCCGTCAGGATATGCCACGTAGGCATACTGAGGGTTGGCGTGGAGGAGATGGACCTGTTCAACCAGAGGGTCGGACTTGCGGGTCCTAACATGCCGCCGCAGGAGGACAGGTCCTGAGTACGTCAACCAAGATGGTAATGAGGTCCCAGAGGAAGACTTCCTAGGGAATGAAAACATTCTCTCATGAGGAGTAGCGTTGGTTGCCGTACACAGGAGTGAGCATATGGAGTGGAGCGCATCAGGGAGTACGTCTTGCCAACGGGAGACTGGAAGACCTTTAAACTTCAACGCCAGTAAGACAGCCTTCCAGACTGTAGCATTCTCTCGTTCGACCTGTCCGTTACCCCTTGGGTTGTAGCTTGTGGTTCTACTAGAGGCAATCCCGTATGAGAGCAGGTATTGCCTCAAGTCATCGCTCATGAACGACGAGCGCCTATCGCTGTGGATGTAACAGGGGTAACCGAACAGGGTGAAAAGATCACGAAATGCCTTGATAACCGTGGTAGCGGTCATATCGGAACAGGGAATGACAAAAGGGAATCATGAGTACTCATCAACCACATTGAGGAAGTACACGTTCCGATCTGTCGAGGGAAGGGGGCCCTTAAAGTCCACACTCAGTCTTTCGAAGGGACGAGTGGCCTTAACGAGTTGTGCCCTGTCAGGTCGGTAAAAGTGCGGTTTGCATTCCGCGCATATCCGGCAGCTTCTGGTTATGGACCTGACATCCTCCACCGAGTAGGGTAGATTCCGGGCTTTTATGAAGTGGAAGAGCCGAGTGACCCCCGGATGGTAGAGGTCATTGTGGAGAGCCTGCAATCGATTCTCTTGCATACTAGCGCATGTTCCACGCGACAGGGCATCCGAGGGCTCGTTGAGCTTCCCTGGACGATACATGATATCGTAATTGTAGGTGGAGAGTTCGATTCTCCACCTCAAGATCTTATCATTCTTGATCTTGCCCCGTAACGTGTTGTTGAACATGAACGCCACGGACCGCTGGTCCGTGAGCAGAGTGAACCGTTTGCCCGCCAAGTAATGGCGCCAATGCCGAACGGCCTCCACAATGGCCTGGGCCTCCTTTTCCACCGCCGAGTGTCGAATTTCAGGGCCTTGGAGGGTGCGAGAGAAAAAGACAACGGGCCTGCCCGCCTGGTTAAGTGTGGCGGCCAGGGCGAAATCAGATGCATCACTCTCCACCTGGAAGGGGATGGACTCGTCGATAGCGTGCATCGTGGCTTTCGCGATGTCGGCTTTTATTCTTGCAAAGGCTAAGCGAGCCTCTGTTGCTAGGGGAAAAGAGGTAGACTTGATGAACGGACGGGCTTTGTCCGCGTAATTGGGAACCCACTGTGCGTAGTATGAGAAGAAGCCTAAGCATCTTCTCAGTGCTTTGACGCTAGTGGGCAGGGGAAGTTCGAGGAGAGGACGCATACGGTCTGGATCAGGGCCAAGGACCCCGTTTTCCACCACATATCCGAGGATAGCTAGGCGGCGCGTGCGAAATACACACTTCTCCCTGTTGTAGGTCAGATTCAGGCGAGATGTAGTGCGTAAGAATCTAAAAAGGTTGGCATCGTGGTCCTGCTGGTCATGGCCGCAGATGGTGACGTTATCCAGGTACGGGAAGGTAGCCCGCAGCCCGTTCTGGTCCACCATTCGGTCCATAGCACGCTGGAAGACCGAGACTCCATTCGTGACACCAAAAGGAATCCTTAGAAAATGGTACAGTCGACCATCCGCCTCAAAGGCCGTGTATTGTCGGTCCTCTGGGCGAATGGGGAGTTGGTGGTAAGCAGATTTTAAGTCGATGGTGGAGAACACCCGGTACTGCACAATCTGATTGACCATGTCAGATATGCGCGGGAGGGGATACGCATCCAGCTGCGTGTATCTGTTGATGGTCTGACTATAGTCTATGACCATCCGGGGTTTGTTCCCATTCTTAACCACCACGACTTGCGCTCTCCAGGGACTAGCGCTAGGTTGGATGATCCCTTCCTTGAGGAGCCGCTGAACTTCAGATCGAATGAAGATCCGATCTTCAGCGCTGTAACGCCTGCTCTTTGTTGCGATGGGCTTGCAGCCTGGCACGAGATTCTGGAATAAGGAGGGTGTGGTAATCCTAAGCATTGAGAGGCTGCATGTGGAGCGCGTTGGGCAATTTAGAGGCTGCGGGTCTCCCACTGAAAGCGGAGGGAGTGGCCCACCGTACTGCAGGGTTACACTCTTCAAGTGGACCATAAAATCTAGTCCTAGGAGTATTGGCGTGCAAAGATGCGGTAACACAAGGAGCTTGAAGTTCTCGTAGACTGTGTCCTGCACTGTCACATTGACCACGCAACTCCCTAGCACGGTGACAGACCGGGACCTTGACGCCATCGAAATTGTCTGCTTGACAGCCCGAATCTGGAGACCACACCGCTTCACGGTGTCTGGATGAATGAAGTTCTCCGTGCTCCCGCTGTCAAACAGACAATAAATCGGGCGTTTGTTTACCTGTATGTCCATCGTGGACTTGTCGAGTCTGTGAGGCTTGGCCTGGTCCAGGATGATCGACGCCACCGTTGGTTCATGGGTGCAACTGCAGGCAGCTGAGATGGTTGATGAGGACCCCTGCTGGTCATTCGCGGACGGTGCCAACCAACATGGCTGCCCCCATAGGTCGCACATGGACGATGGCGCTAAAACCTGCGGCCCCTGCAGGTCGCACGTGTCTTGCGATTCCATCGTTCGGAATGGCGACGTCCTGGAATCGCACGTGGCAGAAGACCTTGAAGATGCAGAAGACAAGGAGGCCGGCTCCGGGGAGTCACACGCCGCACTGCTGGTCTTGGATGAAAGTTTGGACCGGCATACCTTGGAATAGTGCCCCTTCTTGCCGCAGGCGGAGCACAACACCGCTTTAGCTGGACATCGCTGCCGAGGGTGTTTCACCTCCCCACAGAAGTAACACCGCGGGCCGCCTGGAGCTGCTGCCGTCGTCAGGTCTGAGGCTGGGAACGCAATCGCGCAGTTTTTCGGTCCCGCTGAATGAAGTGGGGTCTGTGACTGTCCCTGCCACGCTGTCTCCACGTGGTCGTCGGGGTACATCGCCAGACTTTTGGAGGCCGTTTCTAGAGCGTCAGCTAACTCTATGGATTTAGTGAGGTCGAGGTTACCTTGCTCCAACAGCCGAAGGCGGATGTACGATGAGCCGATTCCCGCCACGAACGCATCTCGAGCGAGGTCGTTCATGTACTGGTCTGCCGACACTGCCTTGCAGTTGCAGGCTCTGGCTTGCTGTTGAAGCTCGCACGCGTACTGTTCCGTCGTTTCGCCGGGCTGCCGCCGTCGAGTGGCTAGAAGATATCGAGCATGCATCTCATTCGGCAGTTTGTTGTAACGCTTCTTGAGAAGCTCGAGGGCCCCTTTGTAGTCGGTGGCCGCACGGATCGCTAGGTATACAGCGTCGCTTACCCTCGTGTGGAGGACCCGGAGTCTGTCGGCGTTGTTGTTGACCGCTGTGGAGGCGTTGAGGTAATCCTGGAAACACTTCAACCAGTGGTCGAAAGTGTTCAGTGCGCCCGCCGCACGTGGGTCCAACGTAAGCCGTTCGGGTTTAAGCATTTGCTCCATGTTTTCTTTGTCGTTTTTTTTTCACCCAAAAAAAAAAGAATTTATTTGTTGTCAATAAAATTGATGCGCGATATAACACACGAGAGGCGTGATGTACTCGGGAAATAAAGGCTTTTATTGACAACAATAACAGAGCTACCATATACAGTACACGATCCCAGACTAAAGGGTCACCAGGCAGAGCAGTGACCTTTATACCTCTCCCAGGAGGCGGAGCCGACTTGGCTGTACCATAATAACTAAATTAACAGGTAGAACAGCCCAACCCTAACCCCAACAGTAACATATATACAGACTCATAGTACTGGCCAGACCATGGCTCAGCACTACCTAGTGGGAACCAACAATGGTTCACCACACAGTTGCAAATACATTTTGGGTGTTGAGAAATAAATGCTTCTCATTCTCGTTCTCACTAAAAATCTATGGGAAAGCCTGGATGAGTGCACAACAAAAAGCTCAGCACCATCCGGGATAAAGCAACTGGCTCTCTTTAACACCAATGCACATTTGCAGCAGTCTGCAAGAAACACTGCAGAAACTCACCAAAGCTCCTTCAACAGAATCTTCCAAACCTACGATCATTACTATCTAAATGATTATGGACAACAGATACCTGGGAACACCGCCACCTGGAGGTTCCCCTCCAAGTCACTCACCATCCTGACGTGGAAATATATTGATGTGGAGATGCCGGCGTTGGACTGGGGTAAACACAGTAAGAAGATTTAGTAAGAAGATATATCACAGTAAGAAGATATATTTCCGCAGTAAGCGAAAAACCGTCTTACTGTGGAAATATATTACCATTCCTTCACTGCTGCTCTGTCAAAACCCTAGAATTCCCTCCCTAAAAGCATTACATGGATTCTGGTGGTTCAAGAAGGCAGATCATCACCACCCTCTCCAGGGCAATTAGGGATGGGCAATAAATGCTGGCCTAGCCAATGATGCCCACATCCCATGAATGAATGAAAAAATACTGCCATTTGTCTATTTCGTGAGAGTTACAGCACACAGGAGGTTAAAATACTTTTATTTAAAAACACATCTCTCAGTCAGCTGAGAAGTGGAAAAAGGGAAAACATCCAACTATCTCTCCCTTGTCTGTCACAACATCCTGAACTTAGCTGTCAGCACAAAAGCATATGTGTACTAAGCTCATTGATCTGACAATCGAAATCTGAGCTAAGCAGTGTAACGATGACACTCTTAGATAAGAAAACATGTTTCGTTGCAATATAACTCCACCTTATAGATGCCACAGTAAAAATATTTGAAATCTTATTGCTTGTTTCTAAGGTGGACTTTGCTCAAATATTAAAAATAATGTAGTTTGCTACGGATATCAGGACCTCTATATGCTGTTCATAGACCGAGGTAAAGCATTTGACAGGGTGAGTTGATCGCTGGCACTTGCTCTCTAACTTGGATGTTTGAAGAAGTTTGTCAAAGTCCTGCAGCTACTTCATGATGGCGTGGTTGGCTATGCTTGTGCTTGGGGTAAGATGTCTAAGCCTGTAACCAGCGACATAAAGCAAGGATGTATCATGTTCCCCAACTCTTCAATTTCTTCTTTGCTGCAATGCGTAAGGGAGGCATGATGTAGAGATGCTGGCGTTGGACTGGGGTGGGCACAGTAAGAGTCTCATAACACCAGGTTAAAGTCCAACAGATTTATTTGGAATCACGAGTTTCTGGAGTGCTGCTCCTTCATCAGGTGAGTGATGAAGGAGCAGTGCTCCGAAAGCTCGCGATTCCAAATAAACCTGTTGGACTTTAACCTGGTGTTGTGAGACTTCTTACTGTGCTTAAGGAAGCCACCAGACACATGTCTGCAGGCATCATCTCTCCTTACAGATGCTGCCAGACCTGCTGAAATTTTCCAGCATTTTCTCTTTTGGTTTCAGATTCCAGCATCCGCAGTCATTTGCTTTTATCAACAATAGATTCTATTCTGGGAAGCTTTCAATTTCTCCAGACTGCATGCCTCCACCAAAGTTACCAAGGCAGCATCAAAGAACTTCTGTAAGCAGACAACTGTGTCCTAGCTGCCCACAACAAAGTAGGCAGACAATGGCAAATAAATCCTCAAGTTCTATCAAAACCGTTAGCCTCCAATTTAGTGTCTCCAAGACTTATGTTATTTAGTGGGGAGGTGTGTGTAGAATGTGCAGTTCAGGTACCATCAGACAATAAAGGCTCAACACTATTCATCAGCTGGAGTACAGAGGAAACTATGTAGGGATATGGTTGTAGTGTCAGAGGGGGGTGGTGTGATGGAGAGCAGAAATTCACACAGATAATGGGAAGCACTGGGGTGGAAGTCACAGACGCATGGAGCACTGAGGGTAAGGCCTCTGTTAGGACTCCTCAGCGCACAATGTGGTGTTCTTACTCTTCCAGTGGATGGTTCATGAGAATCATGGTGTCCGTTGAATTGGCCTTTCTACTGATTGTCTCTGCTGCTGGCCAATCCAATGGTGTGCTGCTGCGAGTGGCCAGGACCAGAGGCCTGCAGCTGCTCGGAGCAGAGCCACACGTGGAGGATCAACATTGGAGACGGCGATGACCAAGAATCTTCCAACATCAATGTTCCTACCTTCAGTTCTCAGAGCGGCAGTGCCGAGTCTGTCCCGGGGGACAGTGGGCCACCTCTGCCACATCCTGCATGAGCTGGCACCCCGTGGAACGAGAGGACATCTAATGCCTGTGGCCCTTTAAAGTTACAGCTCTAAACTTTTATGCTGGTAGTTCGTTTCAGGGTTGCACAGGGGACATCAGCAGCATCTCCCAGTCTGCTACCCACAAATGTATTAGGGAGGTGACAGGTGCCCTTTATGCCAAGGATGAAATGTTTATCAACTTTGACCAGGATGCTCCAGGTGTAAGGTCTGATAAGACTGCTCCCATGTGGCTCTTAAGTTGCCATGGCGGCATACGGTGTCATTCAAGAACCGTAAGGGATTTCACTCCCTCAACGTCCAACCTGTGCCGGAGATAGTGTCAGGGCACTGCCTGGCCATGTCCCACTCCCCTGGGGACTATACTCACCTTTATGCAGCTCGGGGAATCCCCATGGCAGGTTCACGTCTGGGTGAACCTGTTGTAAACCACTCTGACGTCACGTTATGTCAGTGAGGTGAAAATATTTGAAGTGGGTGTACAATTATATTTTAATGTATTCCATTGTATTGAAATCGGGTCCACACCTGTTGTGGCCATGAACCTGATTACATTGCTGATGAGGCGCGGTGAAAATCGGAAGTTGTGCTCTCGCCGAAGAGATTCACGGCTTTTGGGTTTCGTCGGATCTTGAGACCCTGTCGGCAATCTCGCAGATGGCAAGCACAGTCTCAAGATCGCCTCCAATGAATCTAGGAAGATAGGAATGAGAGTCTGCCCTTGAGCTTATTCTGCCATTCATTAAGATCATGGCTAATCACGATCTAACACCATGGCTGGAATTTTCCAGCTGTTCTTGCCGGCAGGATCTTCTGGTCCTGCCAATAGTGCATAGAATGGGAAACCAGTATTGACAATGGCAGGGTCAGATGATTCCGCTGCCAGTCAATGGCAGGGCACCTCCTCCGCCATGAAATATACCACGGGAGCAGGTGGAAAATCCCACCCAACAGACCTAATTTTGCCCCACAGACCTTAAACCTGGCTGATGGGAATCTATTCACCTCATGTGTAATTAACAAAACAAAATAACATTTTTTGTTAGTTATTTTGCTCCAGTGAGAGAAGGGTGAAAGAACTTGTCCAAATATCTGCAAGGTTCACATGTAAATATGTCATGATCCTCACTTTAAATCAGGACAATTTAAAAGATACCAAGCAAAATATATATTTGGAATCTTAATGTTGGGGTTCTTAACAACACGGAAATGGTATTAAAATATTGGTCCAGATTTTAGAGTCAACAATGAATGGACTGCACTTGCCAAAGACCTAATGGATTTCACCTTCCCCCTGTGTTAATTTCATTTTGGTGCTGCCTCTGGGAGATCGCTGGTGCCTCGCAGCAGAGATATTGTCAACCAGGCTCTGTAGCCAATCACATTGAAGAATTCTCACAGTTAGCAAAGCAGAGTGCTGACTGTTTCGCTGTCATGACAAACATAACATTCTGACCATTATTTTATGTGGTGGCTTCAAGTGAAATTAGCAACACCAACTAAAAGGGGAAGAGTAATTAAAGTTACTGTTATCTAAAGTTAGATCAGCCATGATATCATTGAATGTGGAGCAGGCTCAAAGGGCTGAGTGGCCTACTCCTGCTCTTAATTCATATGTTTCAATGTAATTGACTGGGGAAAATTCATGCAATGAGTTCTTCCAATCTCACTAGTTGTCTGTGAAAATTCTATTAATTCATCTAATCTTTTATTTTCTCATTATTGTTGCTTCTTTATTTGTATTGATTTCACCCCTAATTTGATGTATTCCTATCCTCTAATTAAATGGTGACCTTCCATTTCCTAACTGTATTATTGATCTCAATTTCCTAGTTACCTTATAGATTTCCATTATATAATGTTATTGTTAATTTCTATCACCCAGCTCTTTTATTGATTCCTGTTCCTTTATTGATGTTATTGAATTATGCAGCACAGGAAGAGGTCATTGGGTACATCATGCTTGAGGGACTCTTTGAACTAGCCATTCCTCTTCTTTTCCTCAGCCTTGCAGTTGTTTCCTTTCCAAATACATATCTAATTAGTTTTGCTAAGTTAGTACATTACCTGCTTCATTTCAGCCTTTTGGACAATGTATTGTTGATGATAGCAAGTCGCTGTGTAAAATTATTCCACCTCATATACTTGACCTTCTGAACTTCCACAAGATCTCTTAAAACCATACCTTTTGGAAGAATTCAGCCTATCAGCATTCAGTGCTTTGAGAAGCCTTGCTCTGACTGGCTCATTTGGTCTCATTGTTGCTGGGTGTAAAAGCCCAGGCCAACAGCAAAGATCAACAGTGAGTCGGCAGGAGCAGGAGACCAAAAGAAAGTTGGGAGTGTGAAATAGGCAGTGGTAGGTGAAGCGGTGGCAATTTAGGCAGCAGCAGCAGTTCAGGCAGTGGGGGTGCAGAGCGGGTCTTGGAGTGGGTGCCGTAGCTGGGGGGATCAGTGTGGACCTCAAGGTGTGAGAGGAGGGTAAGGGTGAGTGTGTGCGAAAGGAGGTGTGTGAGGGAGAGAAAGGTGTGTATGTCCGATATGAGAATCCGCTTTCCAGCATCATTCCTCCCATTAACAATGTCAAAAGGTAAGACTTAAGTATTTTTTTAATAAGAGAACATTTTAATTATTAGCAGATTACCCATTCCTAAAGTGGATACTACATCCAGGGGTTAATATGAGGGGGGCTATGAGAAAGGGGCTTGGCCAGGGGTTAATGTGAGGCTGGCAAATGTATCTGTGGCTGTGTGCCTCTTCCTAATTCTTAATATATGCATCAATATCGCTAGAAAAAACTTGTTTACATTTGATTTCTGTGTTCGTCCTTTGCGGCAAAATAGGATCATCAACATTATGAGAATGTTTGGGGTTCCCTGATGCACTTGGGAGGTCACTCGGCGATCCACAGCTCAAGATCATGACAGCTCAAGCTCAAGACAGCTTAAGATGACGCACATTTTATTAACCACACTCAATATGTCCAGCCATCTTCAAAGATTTATGCACATGAACTCTCCATTTGTTCCTGTACACTTTTTTAGAACTGTGCCATTTAATCTATATTCCTCTTCCTATCCGTTCTGCCAAAATGCATCACCTCACATTCTCTGTATTAAATTCAATCTGACAATTGCCTTCCCGTTCTGCTAGCCTATCTATGTTCCATTGCAGTCAATTGGTATCATCCTCACTATTCGCCACAGGTTCAAGTTTGGTATCATCAGAAAATTTTGAAATATTACCCCGTATTCCAATGTTCAAGTTATTTATATATTTCAAGAAAGGCAGTAGTCCGGGCACTGAACCAGGGCGAACATCACTGTCTATCATCCTCCAGTCTGAAAAACAACACAGCTCATTGTTACCGGACTTTACACCATTTTTTTTACTCTCCTATTCCATGAGTCACAATTTTGTTAAAGAGACCTTTATGTGGCACTTTGGCAAACTCTTTCTTAAAATACATATAGACAATATCTATTATGTTCCCTTCATCAACTTTCTTTGTTACTTCATCAAAAAATTTGATTAGGTTAGTCCAACACAGTTTGCCTTTTACAAACCTGTGCTTGGTCTCTTTAACTCAAACCTCTCCACATGCCTGCTGATTTTGTTCACTGATTATTATTTCTAAAACCTTACCCACCAATGATATTAAACTGGACTGCTGTTGAATTGTATATTGCCATTTCACCATTTTATAACCTATTGACTTCCATTACTATCTTAGTCATTTACTATATTGTCAACTTTTGTGTCATCTGCAAACCTTTTATTTTGTGTTCACTATAACCGTGTACAGGTCATTAATATATATCAAATATTCTCGTGGTTCGAATACAGATCTCTTGGAGAAACTACGGTAGACCTCTCTCTCTCAGAAAACAAGCATTCATAACCACTCTCAGCTTTCTGTCTCTTAGTCAGTTTTGTGTCCATGCTGCCACTGCCCCTTTCATCTCTTGGATTTCAATTAATTTGATCTATTATTGTCACATGTATTGGTATACAGTGAGAAGTATTGTTTCTTGCGTGCTGTACAAACAAAGCATACCCTACATAGAGAAGGAAACGAGAGAGTGTAGAATGTAATGTTAAAGTCATAGCTAAGGTGTAGAGAAAGATCAACTTAATGTGAGGTAGGTCCATTCAAAAGTCTGGCAGCAGGGAAGAAGCTGTTCTTGAGTCGGTTGGTACGCGACCTCAGACTTTTGCATCTTTTTCCTGGTGGAAGAAGGTGGAAGAGAGTGTGTCTCGGGTTGTGTGGGGTCCTTGATTATGCAGGCTGCTTTTCCGAGGCAGCGGGAAATGGAGACAGAGCCCATGGATGCGAGGCTGGTTTACATGACGGACTGGGCTTCGTTCACGACCCTTTGTAGCTTTTTGCAGTCTTGGACAGAGCAGGAGCCATTCGAAAGTTTAAAGTTTACTTATTAGTCAAAAGTAGGCTTACATTCACACTGCAATGAAGTTACTGTGACAATCGCCTAATCACCACAATCCAGCACGTGTTCGGGTACTTTGAGGGAGAATTTATCATGGCCAATTCACCTAACCTGGATTGTGGGGGAAACCGGAGCACCCGGAGGAAATCCACGCAGACACGGGGAGAATGTGCAAACTCCACACAGACAGTGACCCAAACCGGGAGTCGACCCCAGGTCCCTGGCGCTGTGAGGCAGTAGTGCTAACCACTGTAAGCCCATGCCACTGTGATACAACCAGAAAGAATGCTTTCTATGGTGCATCTGTAAAGACTGAGAGTTGTAGTGGACATGCTAAATTTCCTTAGCCTTCTGAGAATGAAGAAGCATTGGTGGGTTTTCTTAACTATAGCTTCAGCGTGGAGGGAGCAGGACAGATTGGTGATCTGGACACCTAGAAATTTGAAGCCCTCGCCCATTTCCACTTCATCCCCATTGATTTAGACAGGGCATGTCCTCCACTACACTTCCTGAAGTCGATGACTATCTCCTTCATTTTGTTGACATTGAGGGAGAGATTATCGTTGCCGCACCAGTTCACCAGATTCTTTATCTCATTCCTGTACTCCGTCTCATCATTGTTTGAGATCTGGCCCACTCCGGTGGTGTCATCAGCAAACTTGGGGGGGGGGGCGGGGTGGAGGGGATTGGAAGGAATTTGGCCACACAGTCATAGGTGTATAAGGATTATAGTAAGGGCTTGAGGACATAACCTTGTGGGGCATCGGTGTTGAGGATGATCATGGAGGAGATGTTGTTGCCCATCCTTACTGATTGCGGAATAATTTTGTTAGTCTATTTAGTAAATACTTTATCAAATACCTATTGAAAATCCATCAGGATGGGTCATAAAATTCTGCTCTTGGCACTTCAGTCATGTTCTTTGCCTCCACAAAGCCATTTCCTTGTCAGCCACATTACAGTCATCAACCCTCACCAATATTTAATTCAAGAACTCAATTGAGCTTTTCATTAATGACTTGGCATGACCAAATCTGTGTGAACTATTATTAATTAACCCAAGTTTTTCCAAGAGAAAATTAATTTGATCCCAGATTATTGCCTCTAAAAATGTTCCCATTACTGGCATAAGGCTTACTGGCCTGTAGTTGCTGAATTTATTCCCCTCTCCTCATTAACAAGCATATAACATTTGTAGATCTCCAGCATTGTTCCCATATTCAATGAAGGATTGAAAGATTAAGGTCAGTGTTTCCACTACCTCTATGTTAATTTCTCTCAGCAACCCGGGATGCATCCCATCTGGACTGGGTGTATTTTCCACTTTTAAGTACTGCCAGCGTTTAAAATATTTTGTCTTTATATCTATTTTTATCCTTTCCAATTTCACTATTCCATTTGCTGTGATATCAGTTGCAAAGTACACATTTAGGATGGAACTTTGAAGTGGGGACAAGGCTGGAAAATGCGGCGAGCCATTCAAACCTCCATTGACTTCAAAGGGACAGGATGATCCCACCATCAGGAGGGATCATAAAACTCTGATCTTAGCACTTCAGCCATGCTCTTTTGCTCCACAAAACCATTTCCTTTTTGCTTCCTAATCTATCTTACCCTTTTAGCTATAATTTACTCTTTATATGATTATCATGTATTATTCTGTTACCCACTCATGCACTCCTTTTGACCCTCTCATTTGTTTTTTGAGTTTTCGTCTGAGCTTTCTGTATGCTGTTAAATTATGAATATGATTATTTACCATAAGCTTACATTTTCTGTTTTATTTTAATCCAAATTGCTTTGGTCATTTTTGGAGTTCCAACTTTAGATGTCCTTCCTTTCCTCTTCAAGGGAATGTGTTTAGTCTGTTCCTGGAATCATAGAATTCCTACAATGCAGAAACAGACCATTTGGCCCACCAAGCATTCACCAACAACAATCCCACCCAGGCCCTACCCCCATAACCTCACATTTTTACTCTGCTAATCCTCCTCACACTAAGAGTCAATTTTGCATAGCCAATCAACCTAACCTGCACATCTTTGCACTGTGGGAGGAAACCGGAGTACCCGGAGGGAACCCATGCAGACATGGGGAGAATGTCTGTGTGGAGTTTGCACAGTCACCCGAGGCCAAAGTTGAAGCCAGGTCCCTGACGCTGTGAGGCAGCAGTGTTAACCACTGTGCCAATGCGTTGCCCCAAGACCTCCCCTTGTTTGTTTTAGCTGCCAACCTTTGTTTTCCATTGACCTGGCTCAGATCCCTTTTCAATGAAATGAAATGAAACCTTTTCCAATTGATGTTACTTCAATCAGATAAATCTATTAATTCTATGATTTTACTGATTTCTATCTTGCTGTACTGTTATTGATTTCCTAGTTATTTTATTATCTATAAGTCTCTTTATGCTATCTCGTTATGCTTGTATCACCTGTTCTATTATTGATTTTAAACACATATTATATTATTATTTTCTAGAAGCTGTCTCTATTGCTGATCTATATCAGCTACTTAATTCATTAAGCTCCATCATTACAGATGGGTGGAACTTCAACCAAGCCAGGGATTTAAAACTGGATTGGATTGGCTCTCCATTCGGGAAGGGAAATTAAGCAGGGTGTATAATGGTCCAGTGATCTGGTATCAGCTGTCTTACACCATCATCCAAGTTCAAATTTCTGCCTGATGTGTTCCATTTTACTGCATTTATTGAAAATAAGCCTTGCTGTTTAGTAAAAATGTCCACTCTAACACTTGAAATCCTAAAGGGCTATCCTTTTTATGCATTGTTTTTTAATCTGAACAAGGTTAATTTGATGCTGCTAAACTGCACTTTATACCTCTAAATAAAATCTATTGAGTGGCATCATAAGTGCAAACACAGAGACAAATCACTTTTGATGCAGTATCCCTCATGTTTTTGCAAAGTTATCATCATACAACAATCACTTATCAAGTTAAGCACTTCATTATACGAGCGACATGTTATATTTCCAGAGGACTAATAGTTTTGGAGATGTGATGGGATGAAATTAGCAGACTGTGGATAGTGAATTTATTAAAGATTTATTTATTAGTGTCACAAGTAGGCTTACATTAACACCAATGAAGTTACTGTGAAAATCCCCTAGTCGCCTGTTCAGGTACACTGAGGGAGAATTTAGCATAGCCAATGCATCTAACCTGCACGACTTTCAGACTGTGGGAGGAAACCAGAGCACCCGGAGGAAAACCACGCAGACACGGGGAGAACATGCAGACTCCGCACAGACAATGCCCCAAGCCAGGAATTGAACCTGGGTCCCAGGCGCTGTGAGGCAGCAGTGCTAACCACTGTGCTTATGGGTTCAGAATGCACGGCACAGGAAATACTCAAGTACAGATGGGGAAATAAAAGTCTCACGCCATTGGATTCTATTTAGCATTGGGTTCATCCATACTCTTTGGTCACGATTCAGTGGTCCCGTTTGCCGAGGGTGCAAATCCTGTCATGGTCGCTAAATCTCATGAGCAGCCAAATATGAGGTTTTGTACTGGCAAGATCTTGGCTTGAGATCTTCACTGCACCCCCCCACCCCTCCACCCCTCCACCACCAGTGACATGATCACACCTAGAAAGGGCGTGAACCTGATTTCCATACATCTCAATATATTAACATAATTACTGGGATTGACGCTGTAATGTCCGTCCACAATGGCGTGACATCATGCTGGTGTGAATCAAAAATGAAAACCAATTGTGATCACCACGGCAAGGGCGCAGAGGTGCCTGTGGGTTGAGAAACATGACTGGGCATTGCACCCTGTCAATGCCCCCTGCCAGAGACACTGGCGTGGGGGTTACCATCCTCCAGTGGGAGGGTCCCCCTTATCTGCCAAGGGGGAGGTGGCCCTGATGTCCGTAGGGGAAGGGGACAGGGGTTGAATGTGGAGGTCCTGATATTTGTGAGGGGAGTTGGTGCTGATTTCCATGGGTGGGGTGGGGTGGGATGGGGGGTTCCTTTTAAAATGACACCCTGATCTCAGATTCCTTGCGTGGCTGCCGTGTTTAGGCCCTGCCCCTCCAGCTGGCCGCATGATCCTCACCAGCACTCTGAAGTTGTACAGAGTGCCGTTAAATCAGGTGAGAAAATGTGTGTGAAGCCAGCGAGTTTCATCCTACTTTTCTCGTCTGTTCCAACACTGCGTCAGGGGGATTAGCAGGGTAAATATGTGGGGTTGTGGAGATAGGGCCTGGGTGGGATCATGGTCGGTGCAGACTTGATGGGCCGAATGCCCTCCTTCTGCACTGTAGGGATTCTATGATTCTAAGATATCTAGAGACCATCGATATAAGAAAGTCGCCAAGAAATCCAATAGCGAATTCAGAAGAAATTTCTTCTCCCAGAGAGGGGTAAGAATATGGAACTCGCTACAACAAGGAGCGGTCAAAGTGAATAGTAAAGATGCATTTAAGGGGAAATTTTGACAAGCTTATGGGCTAGAAGGGAATGGATTATTATGATGGAAAGTTTAGATGAGGTAAGATAGAAGGCTGGAGTGGCTGGTTGGGTCTGTTTCTGTGCTGTATATCCTATGTAATCCTGCATAAAGCCATTATTAAGAGAAAAGCACTCAAAGTCTGCAGCTTAATCTCACAAGTGAGAGCGCTTATGGAAAATCTCACTTACAATCCCTGAAGGATCAAACATGAGAGCAGCTTTCAAGTGCAAATGTCTTCACCAAATGAGATGCAAATGTTGTTTACCGGCAAGTGTTGCTAGCAACAGGTTTAATGTTTAACGTACAATCTGGACAAGATTATTTGAAAATACCCACATTTGGAGTTTCATCTGCACCTGAATATTTTCAGAGGAATCATCAAAATGGTGTTATCTCATTACAGAACAAAGGCTAAAAGTTAACAAAAATCTACTATCACTACTGATAAAACTAGAGAAATCTGGGACAAGGGTGGTTATCAGGGTAGATCTGGAAATAGTACAATATATTACAACTGGATTTCTAAAACTGGAATTTGTGGATTGTTGGGGTTCTTTTGGATACATCCAGAGGTTCCACAGTAGGACAAGCTGATGTATAAAATTTGAAAAAGGCTTTGAAACACTTTGTCCAGAGGCTGGTTGCTCCTTGCATCTGCTGATAGGCTCGCGAAAGAACCTATCGCTGCCAACCCAGTGAGAAGCCAGCCTCTGATTGGACAAGTGGGAATCAGCAGGTAAGTAGAGCCTCAAAGGTCTAGATCAGGGTGAGAACGAGGAAGAGAGCGGATGGCACAGCGAGGTGAACAGCAGCCATGGGGTGGGGAGGGGTATGGGTCTGGGAAGGTTGGGTTGGGTCAACTCCATAAGGTGGTGGGGGCAGAGGGGAGGGTCGGGTCAAGTTGTGGGGGTGGTATTTATAGTCGGGCCTCCAGGTTGGAGGGGGAAGGGGTGGAGTCCTATGCAATTGTGGTGGGAAGTGGGTGTAGTCCCATGGGGGAGGGGTCAGTGGATTGGGAATATCCTGGGGGTTGATCATTTGGGTGTGGTGGGTCCGGAGTGTGAGGGGTGTCCTGTATGGGTCTCAGTCTGGGTATTTAAAATAGTTACGCTGAAGTTGCCCTCCATGTCCCTCACCTTCCTGATTTGGAAATATATCACCATTCCTTCACTGTCGCTCAGTCAAAATCCTGGAGCTCTTTCCTAATCGCACTGTGGGTGCACCTACAGTTCAAGAAGGCAGCTCACCATCACTTTCTCAAAGGCAATTTGGGATGATCAATAAATACCGGCCTTTTCAGCGATGCCCACGTCCCATGAACAAATAAATAATTATACAAATTGTCAGTCTTCTTTGAAGGGATATCAAAGGTTTGTTTGTCAGTTTGACATGGAAATTGCAGTCTAAAATTTAATCTGGAAATTACACACATGCAGCTGTCACCGAAGTTTATTTTTTGATTGTATATATTCTATTGTACATTACTCTTCTATTCATCTTCACTAATGCATGGGTAACAGTTCTTCTGACTGCATTTCATTGCAACAGTATAAATGGACTTGTGAATGTTCCTCTCCTGAGAATTTCCAGCAAAATAGTGAAAATTTTCTTTTTACGAACTGTTTCAGAGTAACTATTGATGTAAAACTAGCAGAACCATCTGAAGATAACGATTTAAATTGCTTTGTTAGATGATTCCCAGCCCTGCGCAATTGTCCAGGGGAAGTTAGCACTTCTGGACAATTACCGCTTAAACCCTCACCTGGGAACCTCTGAAAGGGATTCACCAGCACATCATCCCAAATTGTCCAGGGGAAGTTAGCACTTCTGGACAATTACCGCTTAAACCCTCACCTGGGAACCTCTGAAAGGGATTCACCAGCACATCATCCCAAATCCGATGCTGGGGAGCCAGGGAGTTATAGGCCAGGTTTGTCATGCTTTCCGTCAAAAGGGAATCCATGATTGGAAAAGTATTACAGCATCATAACTGACTCAAATGCCAGTGAAATTATACATTTCCAAGGCACAACTTACCTTGCATTAAACATAGAACATAGAAAAACTACAGCACAAACAGGCCCTTCGGCCCACAAGTTGTGCCGAACACATCCCTACCTTCTAGACCTACCTATAACCCTCCAACCTATTAAGCTCCATGTACTCATCCAGGAGTCTCTTAAAAGACCCTATTGAGTTTGCCTCCACCACCACTGATGGCAGCCGATTCCACTCGCCCACCACCCTCTGTGTGAAAAACTTACCCCTAACATCTCCCCTGTACCTACCCCCCAGCACCGTAAACCTGTGTCCTCTCGTAGCAGACATTTCCACCCTGGGAAAAGCCTCTGAGAGTCCACCTGATCTATGCCTCTCAACATCTTATATACCTCTATTAGGTCTCCTCTCATCCTTCGTCTCTCCAAGGAGAAAAGACCGAGCTCCCTCAGCCTATCCTCATAAGGCATGCCACTCAATCCAGGCAACATCCTTGTAAATCTCCTCTGCACCCTTTCAATCTTTTCCACATCCTTCCTATAATGGGGCGACCAGAACTGAGCACAGTACTCCAAGTGGGGTCTGACGAGGGTCTTATATAGCTGCAATTTATTAAAGATCAACTTATTAAGTTGATCTTTCGCTACACCCTAGCTATGACTGTAACACTACATTCTGCACTCTCTCGTTTCCTTCTCTATGAACGGTATGCTTTGTCAGTATAGCGCGCAAGAAACAATACTTTTCACTGTATGCTAATACACGTGACAATAATAAATCAACTAAATAAATTGAGATATTCTCTTCAAATAGTGCAGATTGGTCAAAAACAATCAGAATATGGAGAGAAGTTACTTTTGTTTCTTACAGTGTCAGGCAATTACAATGCAATGTGCTTTATTACTGTAGGTGTATTTTCTTAAGGACTATGTGCAGGAATTACGAAGAAACAAACTAATGGGAATGAAGTTGCATTTACTGAATAGAACAAGAAAACATGTGCCTGCAACTTGTAGCAGCATCATGGATGATTTTGTGATCTGCTGAGTACTTTCAGTAAAGCTGAAAATGTTGTTCCATTTTCACTATTTTGCTGGAAATTCTCAGGAGAGGAACATTCACAAGTCCATTTATACTGTTGCAATGAAATGCAGTCAGAAGAACTGTTACCCATGCATTAGTGAAGATGAATAGAAGAGTAATGTACAATAGAATATATACAATCAAAAAATAAACTTCAGTGACAGCTGCATGTGAGTAATTTCCAGATTAAATTTTAGACTGCAATTTCCATGTCAAACTGACAACAAACCTTTGATATCCCTTCAAAGAACACTGACAATTTATATAGTTATTTATTTGTTCATGGGACGTGGGCATCGTTGATCATCCCGAATTGCCTTTGAGGAAGTGATGGTGAGCTGCCTTCTTGAACTGTAGGTGCACCCACAGTGCTATTAGGAACAGAGTTCCAGGATTTTGACTGAGCGACAGTGAAGGAACGGTGATACATTTCCAAGTCGGGATGGCGAGGGACATGGAGGGGAACTTGCAGGTGCTGGTGTCCCCATGTGTCTGCTGCCCTTGTCCTGTGGGGTAATAAAGGTTTCCGGTTTGGAAGGTGCTGTTGAAGGAGCCTTGATGAGTTGCTTCAGTACATCTTGTAGATGGTACACAGTGCTGCCACTGTGCACTGTTAGTGGAGGGAGTAAATGTTGGAGGTGGTGGATGGGGTGTCAATCAAGTAGGCTGCCTTGTTCTGGATGGCATTGAGCTTCTTGAGTGCTGTTGGTGCCGCACTCATCTAGGCAACTGAAAGGTATTCCATCACACTCTGACTTGTGCCTTGTAAATGGTGGATAGGCTTTGGGGAGTCAGGAAGTTGGATTCTTAGCCTCAGACCTGACCTGCTCTTGTAGCCACAATAATTATATGACTGGTGCAGTTGAATTTCTGCTTAATGGTAACTCCAGGATTTTGACAATAGAATATTCAGCGATCGTAATGCCATTGAATGTCAAAGGACAATAGTTAGATTCTCTCCTGCTGAAGATGGTTATCACCTGGCACCTCTGTGGTGTGAATGTTACTTACATGTCAGCCCAATCCTGAACATTTTCCAGATCTTTCTGCATTTGGACATGGACTGCTTCAGTATCTGAGGAATAATAAATGGTGCTGAACATTGTGCAATCATCAGCAAACATCCCCATTTCTGACTTTATGCTGGAAGGAAGGTCATTGGTGAAGTAGTTGAAGATGGTAGGGCCTAGGACACAACCCTGAGGAACTCCTGCAATGTTGTCATGGAACTGAGATGATAGACATCCCACGACTACAACCATCATCCTTTGTGCCAGGTCTGACTCCAACCAGTGGAGAGCTTTCCCTGCTGATTCCCATCGAATCTAGGGCTCTGTGATGTCACACTCGGTCAACTGCTGCCTTGATGTCAAGGGCAGTCACTCTCGCCTCACTTTTTGAGTTCAGCTCTCTTGTCCATGTTTAGACTAAGGTTGTCATGAGGTCAGGAGCTGAGTGACTTTGGCAGAACTCAAACTGAGTGTCAGTGAGCAGGTTGTTTCTGAGAAAGTTCCACTTGATTGCACTGTCGACAACCTCTTCCATTACTTTGTTGATGATCGAGACTGATGGGCCAGTAATTGGCCAGCTTGGATTTACCCTGCTTTTTGTGCACAGGACATATCTGGGTTATTTTCCACATTGCCAGGTAGATGCCAGCGTCACAGCTGTACTGGACCAGCTTAGTTAAGGGTGTGACCAGTTCTGTAGCACAATTCTTCAGTATTATTGCTGGAATGTTGTCAGGGCCCACTGCCATTGCAGGACCCAGTGTCTTCAGCTGTTTCCTGATATCGCATGGAGTGAATTGAATTGGCTGAAGACTAGCATCTGTGATACTGTGGACCTCAGCAGGAAGCTGAGAAGGATCCACCTGGCACTTTTGGCTGAGGATTGTTGTGCATGCTTCAGCCTTATCTTTTGCTGGATCCTCCAACATAAGAGTGGGGATATTTGTGGAACCTCCTGCTCCAATTGGTTATTTAATTGTCCACTACCATTCGCTAGTGAATATGGTAGGCCTACAGAGCTTCGATCAGATCCAGTGATTGGAGGATCCCTGAGCTCTGTCTATAGCATTCTGCTTATGCTGTTTGGCATGCATGTAGTCCTGTGTTGTAACTTCACCAGGTTGACACCTCATTTTTAGGCATGCCTAGTGCTGCTCCTGGCATGTCCACCTGCTCTCTTCTTTGAACCTGGGTTGATCACGCGACTCGATGGTAAAATTATTGTTGAATACAGTTCTGCTGCTCCTGATGGCCCACAGCAAATCAAGGAAAGCCAGATTTGTGCTGCCAAGTCTAATCAAAATCTACTCCATCTAGCACGGTGACAGTGCCACACAACCCAATGGAAGGCAGAACTTTGTCTCCATCAGGACTGTGCATGGGGTAGTTCTACTAATACTGTCATGGATAGATGTATCTATGACAGGTAGAATGGTAAAGATGCGGTCAAGTTGGTTTTTCTATCTTATTGGGTCCCTCACCATCTGAGGCAGATCCAGTCTAGCAGCTATATCCTTTAGGATATGGCCAGCTTGGTGAGCAGTGTTGCTACCAAGCCAGTCTTGTTGATGCACATTGAAAACTCCACCCAGAGTACATTCTCATTTCTTCTTCCAATTGGTGTTAACATGGAGTAATAAGAACATCTGAACTAGGAGCCGGAGTAGGCCATCTGGCCCCTCGAGCCTGCTCTGCCATTCAATAAGATCATGGCTGATCTTTTCGTGGACTCAGCTCTACTTACCCGCCCACTCACCATAACCCTTAATTCCTTTACTGTTCAAAAATGTATCTATCCTTGCCTTAAAAACATTCAATGAAGTAGCCTCAACTGCTTCACTGGGCAGGGAATTCCACAGATTCACAACCCTTTGTGTGAAGAAGTTCCTTCTCAACTCAGTCCTAAATCTGCTTCCCCTTATTTTGCGGCTATGCCCCCAATTCCAGTTTCACCTGCCAGTGCAAACAACTTCCCTGCTTCTATTTTATCTATTCCCTTCATAATCTTATATGTTTCGTTCAGATCTCCCCTCCATTCTTCTGAATTCCAATGAGTCTCTCCTCATAAGCCAACCCTCTCCACTCCGGAATCAACCTGGTGAATCTCCTCTGCACCCCCTCCAGTGCCAGTATATCCTTTCTCAAGTAAGGAGACCAAAACTGAACACAGTAGTCCAGGTGTGGCCTCACCAGCATCTTATACAGCTGCAACATAACCTCGCTGTTTTTAAACTCCATCCCTCTAGCAATGAAGGACAAAATTCCATTTGCCTTCTTAATTATCTGCTGCACCTGCAAATCAACTCCTTGAGATTCTTGCACAAGGACACCCAGGTCCCTCTGCACAGCAGCATGCTGCAATTTTTACCATTTAAATAATAGTCCATTTTGCTGTTATTCCTACGAAAATGGATGACCTCACATTTACCAACATTGTACTCCATCTGCCAGACCCTCGCCCACTCACTTAGACTATCTATATCCCTTTGCAGACTTTCAACGTCCTCTGCACACTTTGCTCTGCCACTCATCTTAGTGTCATCTGTGAATTTTGACACACTACACTTGGTCCCCAACTCCAAATCATCTATGTAAATCGTAAACAATTGCAGTCCCAACACTGATCCCTGAGGCACACCACTCGTCACTGATCGCCAACCAGAACAACACCCATTTACCCCCACTCTTTGCTTTTTGTTAGTTAACCAATCCTCTGTCTATGCTAATATATTACCCGTAACACCGTGCACCTTTATCTTATGTAGCAGTCTTTGGTGCGGCACCTTATCAAATGCTTTCTGGAAATCCAGATACACCACATCCACAGGTTCCCTACTGTTGACTGCACATGTAATGTTCTCAAAGAATTCCACCAAATTAGTCAAACATGACTTTCCGTTCATGAACCCCTGCTGTGTCTTACCAATGGGACAATTTATATCCAGATATCTCGCCATTTCTTCCTTGATGAAAGATTCAAGCATTTTCCCTACTACAGAAGTTAAGCTAACCAGCCGATAGTTACCCACATTTTGTCTACCTCCTTTTCTAAACAGTGGCGTCACATTTGCTATTTTCCAATCTGCCGGAACCGCCCCAGAGTCCAGCGAATTTTGGTAAATTATCACTAGTGCATTTGCTATTTCTCCCGCCATCTCTTTTAGTACCCTGGGATGCATTCCATCAGGACCAGAAGACTTGTCTACCTTTAGCCCCATTAACTTGCCCAACACTACCTCTTTCATGATAATAGTTTCTAGGTCCTCACCTACCATAGCCTTCCTGTCATCAATTTTTGGTATGTTATTTGTGTCTTCCACCTTGAAGACCGACACAAAATACCTGTTCAATGCCTCAGCCATTTTCTCATTTCCAGTTATTACATCTCCCTTCTCATCCTCTAAAGGACCAATGTTTACTTTAGCCACTTTTTTTCGTTTTATATATTTGTAGAAACCTTTGCTATCTGTTTTTATATTCTGAGCTAGTTTACTCTCATAATCCATCTTACTCTTCTTTATAGCTTTTTTTGTGGCATTCTGTTGACCTTTAAAGATTTCCCAATCCTCTAGGTCCCCACTAATGTTTGCCACTTTGTATGCATTTTCTTTCAATTTGATACCCTCCTTTAATTCCTTAGATATCCATGGCTGATTATCTCTTTTTCTACAGTCCTTCCTTATCACTGGTATATACTTTTGCTAAGCACTGTGAAAGATCGCTTTGAAAGTCCTCCACTGTTCCTCAATTGTCCCACCATAAAGTTTTTGCTCCTAGTCTACCTTAGCCAACTCCTCCCTCATCCCTTTATGGTCTCCTTTGTTTAAGCACAAGACACAGGTATTGGATTTTACCTTCTTACGCTCCATCTGTATTTTAAATTCAACCATACTGTGATCGCTTCTTCTGAGAGAATCCCTAACTGCAAGATCATTAATCATTCCTGTCTCATTACACAGGATGTGGAGATGCCGGTGTTGGACTGGGGTAAACACAGTAAGAAGTTTAACAACACCAGGTTAAAGACCAACAGGTTTATTTGGTAGCAAAAGCCACACAAGCTTTCGGAGCTCTAAGCCCCTTCTTCAGGTGAGTGGGAATTCTGTTCACAAACAGAGCATATAAAGACACAAACTCAATTTACATGAATAATGGTTGGAATGCGAATACTTACAACTAATCAAGTCTTTAAGAAACAAAACAACGTGAGTGGAGAGAGCATCAAGACAGGCTAAAAAGATGTGTATTGTCTCCAGACAAGACAGCCAGTGAAACTCTGTGGGGGTTACAAATAGTGTGACATGAACCCAATATCCCGGTTGAGGCCGTCCTCGTGTGTGCGGAACTTGGCTATCGGTTTCTGCTCAGCGACTCTGCGCCGTCGTGTGTCGCGAAGGCCGCCTTGGAGAACGCTTACCCGAATATCAGAGGCCGAATGCCCGTGACCGCTGAAGTGCTCCCCAACAGGAAGAGAACAGTCTTGCCTGGTGATTGTCGAGCGGTGTTCATTCATCCGTTGTCACAGCGTCTGCATAGTTTCCCCAATGTACCATGCCTCGGGACATCCTTTCTTGCAGCGTATCAGGTAGACAACGTTGGCCGAGTTGTAAGAGTATATACCGTGTACCTGGTGGATGGTGTTCTCACGTGAGATGATGGCATCTATGTCGATGATCCGGCACGTCTTGCAGAGGTTGCTGTGGCAGGGTTGTGTGGTGTCATGGTCACTGTTCTCCTGAAGGCTGGGTAGTTTGCTGCGGACAATGGTCTGTTTGAGGTTGTGCGGTTGTTTGAAGGCAAGAAGTGGGGGTGTGGGGATGGCCTTGGCGAGATGTTCGTCTTCATCAATGACATGTTGAAGGCGCCGGAGGAGATGCCGTAGCTTCTCCGCTCCGGGGAAGTACTGGACAACGAAGGGCACTCTGTCCACTGTGTCCCGTGTTTGTCTTCTGAGGAGGTCGGTGCGGTTTTTCGCTGTGGCGCGTTGGAACTGTTGATCAATGAGTCGAGCGCCATATCCTGTTCTTATGAGGGCATCTTTCAGCATCTGGAGGTGTCTGTTGCGATCCTCCTCATCCGAGCAGATCCTGTGTATACGGAGGGCTTGTCCGTAGGGGATGGCTTCTTTAACGTGTTTAGGGTGGAAGCTGGAGAAGTGGAGCATCGTGAGGTTATCCGTGGGCTTGCGGTACAGTGAGGTGCTGAGGTGACCGTCCTTAATGGAGATGCGTGTGTCCAAGAAAGCAACCGATTCCGGAGAGTAGTCTATGGTGAGTCTGATGGTGGGATGGAACTTGTTGATGTCATCATAGAGTTGTTTCAGTGATTGTTCACCATGAGTCCAAAGGAAGAAAATGTCATCGATGTATCTAGTGTATAGCATCGGTTGAAGGTCCCGTGCGGTGAAGAAGTCTTGTTCGAACCTGTGCATGAAGATGTTGGCATATTGAGGTGCGAATTTGGTCCCCATGGCTGTTCCGTGTGTCTGGATGAAGAACTGGTTGTTGAAGGTGAAGATATTGTGGTCCAGGATGAAGCGGATGAGATGTAAAATTGCATCTGGAAACTGGCAGTTGTTGGCGCTGAGCACTGAGGCCGTTGCAGCAATGCCATCGTCATGGGGGATGCTGGTGTAGAGTGCCGAGACATCCATTGTGACGAGGAGCGCTCCGGGTTCAACTGCTCCATGTGTGCCGAGTTTCTGTAGGAAGTCCGTCGTGTCGTGACAAAAGCTGGGGGTTCTTTGTACAATGGGTTTCAGGATGCCCTCGACATAGCCGGAGAGGTTCTCGCACAGGGTCCCATTGCCCGATACAATGGGACGGCCGGGTGTGTTTGCCTTGTGTATCTTCGGGAGGCAGTAGAGATCTCCAACAGCCGACAGAGAGATCCGCAGTGCATCCGAAGAGGAAAGAGTCGAATTGGACTCCTCCGGAAGGCCGCTGCCCTCGACTTGACATGTATGCCCAAGCCGTCAGGAGGTGCGTCAACACCAAATTCATCAGCCGCACTCACAAGACAGCCCCGAACATCACCCAAGCACAACGTAACGCCATCCACGCTCTCAAGACCAACCGCAACATTGTCATCAAACCAGCAGACAAAGGAGGGGCCATCGTCATACTGAACAGAACGGATTACTGCAAAGAAGTGTACCGACAACTCAATAACGAGGAACACTACAGACAGTTACCTGCAGATCCGACCAAAGAACACACCCGTCAACTCAACACTGATCAAGACCTTTGATCCGGACCTTCAGAACACCCTCCGTGCTCTCATCCCACGTACTCCCCGCGTTGGAGATCTCTACTGCCTCCCGAAGATACACAAGGCAAACACACCCGGCCGTCCCATCGTATCGGGCAATGGGACCCTGTGCGAGAACCTCTCCGGCTATGTCGAGGGCATCCTGAAACCCATTGTACAAAGAACCCCCAGCTTTTGCCGCGACACGACGGACTTCCTACAGAAACTCGGCACACATGGAGCAGTTGAACCCGGAGCGCTCCTCGTCACAATGGATGTCTCGGCACTCTACACCAGCATCCCCCATGACGATGGCATTGCTGCAACGGCCTCAGTGCTCAGCGCCAACAACTGCCAGTTTCCAGATGCAATTTTACATCTCATCCGCTTCATCCTGGACCACAATATCTTCACCTTCAACAACCAGTTCTTCATCCAGACACACGGAACAGCCATGGGGACCAAATTCGCACCTCAATATGCCAACATCTTCATGCACAGGTTCGAACAAGACTTCTTCACCGCACGGGACCTTCAACCGATGCTATACACTAGATACATCGATGACATTTTCTTCCTTTGGACTCATGGTGAACAATCACTGAAACAACTCTATGATGACATCAACAAGTTCCATCCCACCATCAGACTCACCATAGACTACTCTCCGGAATCGGTTGCTTTCTTGGACACACGCATCTCCATTAAGGACGGTCACCTCAGCACCTCACTGTACCGCAAGCCCACGGATAACCTCACGATGCTCCACTTCTCCAGCTTCCACCCTAAACACGTTAAAGAAGCCATCCCCTACGGACAAGCCCTCCGTATACACAGGATCTGCTCGGATGAGGAGGATCGCAACAGACACCTCCAGACGCTGAAAGATGCCCTCATAAGAACAGGATATGGCGCTCGACTCATTGATCAACAGTTCCAATGCGCCACAGCGAAAAACCGCACCGACCTCCTCAGAAGACAAACACGGGACACAGTGGACAGAGTACCCTTCGTTGTCCAGTACTTCCCCGGAGCGGAGAAGCTACGGCATCTCCTCCGGAGCCTTCAACATGTCATTGATGAAGACGAACATCTTGCCAAGGCCATCCCCACACCCCCACTTCTTGCCTTCAAACAACCGCACAACCTCAAACAGACCATTGTCCGCAGCAAACTACCCAGCCTTCAGGAGAACAGTGACCATGACACCACACAACCCTGCCACAGCAACCTCTGCAAGACGTGCCGGATCATCGACACAGATGCCATCATCTCACGTGAGAACACCATCCACCAGGTACACAGTACATACTCTTACAACTCGGCCAACGTTGTCTACCTGATACGCTGCAAGAAAGGATGTCCCGAGGCATGGTACATTGGGGAAACTATGCAGACGCTGCGACAACGGATGAATGAACACCGCTCGACAATCACCGGGCAAGACTGTTCTCTTCCTGTTGGGGAGCACTTCAGCGGTCACGGGCATTCGGCCTCTGATATTCGGGTAAGCGTTCTCCAAGGCGGCCTTCGCGACACACGACGGCGCAGAGTCGCTGAGCAGAAACTGATAGCCAAGTTCCGCACACACGAGGACGGCCTCAACCGGGATATTGGGTTCATGTCACACTATTTGTAACCCCCACAGAGTTTCACTGGCTGTCTTGTCTGGAGACAATACACATCTTTTTAGCCTGTCTTGATGCTCTCTCCACTCACGTTGTTTTGTTTCTTAAAGACTTGATTAGTTGTAAGTATTCGCATTCCAACCATTATTCATGTAAATTGAGTTTGTGTCTTTATATGCTCTGTTTGTGAACAGAATTCCCATTGACCTGAAGAAGGGGCTTGGAGCTCCGAAAGCTTGTGTGGGTTTTGCTACCAAATAAACCTGTTGCACTTTAACCTGGTGTTGTTAAACTTCTTACTGTCATTACACAGGACCAGATCTAGGATAGTTTGCTCTCTCGTAGGTTCCATTACATACTGTTCAAGGCAGCTATCGTGGATACATTCTATGAACTCCTCCTCAAGGCTGCCCTTGACCGACCTGGTTTGACCAATTGATATGTAGACTAAAATCCCCCATGATAATTGCTGTACCATTTTTACATGCGTCAGTTATTTCTTTGTTTATTTCTCGCCCCACCATGATGTAATTATTTGGTGGCCTATAGACTACGCCTATTAGTGACTTTTTCTCCTTACTATTTCTAATTTCCACCCAAATGGATTCAACCATTTTTTCCATAGAATCTATATCATCTCACTATCGACCTGATGTCATCCTTAAATATCAGAACTACATCAACTCCCTTATCTTCCTGTCAGTCCCTCCGAACAGTTTGATACCCCTGGATATTTAACTCCCAGTCGTGACCATCCTGCAACCATGTCTCTGTAATGGCCACCAAATCATACTCGTTCGCAATGATTTGTGCCGTCAACTCATTTACCTTGTTTCAAACACTACAAGCATTCAGATAAAGTGCCCTTATCCTAGTTTTTGTACCTTCTTTTTGAATTCTAACACTTCCATTAATAACATCTCATGAGTTCTCCTTCTTTTAACTTTTTTTCCTGATTTTTGATGTCATTGGAACATTCTCCCCACATTTTGTCCTTGCTCCCTCTTTCACGGGCTCCTTACATAGGTTCCCATCTCCCTGGCATGTTAGTTTAAACCCTCCCCAACCGCTCTAGCAAACAGTCTCCTTGGGTCATCAGTCCCAGTCCTGCCCAGGTGTAACCCGTCCAATTTGTACATGTCCCACCTCCCCCAGAACCAGTCCCAATGCCCTAGGAATCTGAAACCCTCCCCCTGACACCATCTTTTCAGCCACGTATTTATCCGACATACCCTGTCATTTCTACTCTGACTAGCACGCGGCACCGGTAGTAATCCTGAGATCACTACCTTTGAGGTCCAATTTCTTAACTTTCTTCCTAGCTCCCTGTATTCTGCTTTTAGGACCTCATCCCTTTTTTAACCTATGTTGTTTGTACCAACGTGTACTACGACCACTGGCTGTTCGCCCTCCCCCTTCAGAATGTCCTGCAGCCGCTCCGAGACATCCTTGACCCTAGCACCAGGGAGGCAACATACCATCCTGGAGTCTCGTTTGCGGCCACAGAAACGCCTGTCTGTTCCCCTTACAATTGAATCCCCTATAACTATTGCACTGGCACACTTTTTACCCCTCCCCTCTGCAGCAAAACCAACCATGGTGCAACGAGTTTGGCTGCTGCTGCTTTCCCGAGAGAGGACATTCCCCTCAACAGTATCCAAAGCCGTATATCTGTTCTGCAGGGGAATGGCCACAGGAGATTCCTGCACTCGGGTCACTGTCTGTGTGGAGTTTGCACATTCTCCTCGTGTCTGCGTGGGTTTCCTCCGGGTGCTCCGGTTTCCTCCCACAGTCCAAAGATGTGCGGGTTAGGTTGATTGGCCAGGTTAAAAATTGCCCCTTAGAGTCCTGTGATGCGTAGGTTAGTGGGATTAGCGGGTAAATATGTGGGGGTAGGGCCTGGGTGGGATTGTGGTCGGTGCAGACTCGATGGGCCGAATGGCCTCCTTCTGCACTGTAGGGTTTCTATGATTCACTACCTGCCTATCTCTCTTGATCTGTCTGGTGGTCACCCATTCCCTTCCTGCCTGCGGTGTCTGAGCCTGCAGTGTGACCACCTCTCTATACGTGTTATCCACGATACTCTGACTCGCGGGTGCTCCACAATATCTCCAGCTACTGCTTCAGCTCTGAAATTCGAGCATCCAGGAGCTGTAGCTGGAGACACTTCCTGCACACATGCTGACCCAGGGGACTGGAACTGTCCCCAGCCTGCCACACGGAGCAAGAGGAGCAAACCACGGCTTGGAATACTGATTCCTCAGCTAAGGGGAGAATGGTTAGGAGCGGTATGTGATAATCAGCAGGAGGTTTCCTTCCTTACATACTTTGCAGCAGTTTGATACAACTGTGTGATATGCTAGGTCATTTCTGAGGGCAATTAAGAGTCAACCACATTGCTGCTGTGGGTCTGGAATCACATCTTGGTCAGGCTAGGTCAGGACAGCGTATTTCCTTCCCTAAAGGGCGTTAGTGAACCAGATGATTCTTTACAACAATCATTTCATAGTCATCATTTGACTTTTAATTCCAAAATTTTTATTGAATTTAAATTCCACCATTGTGGGATTTGAACCTGAGTCCACTTAGCATTACCTTGGATTACTAGTCCATTGACAACACACAATGCCACCGCTTCCCTTAACTCAACTTCCCCTTAATGCTGTCTATGTTCACATCAATTATTTTAAGCCTGGGTATCATTTTAGTCAGTGTTCATTATACTTCCTCCAAGGCCAATATATTGTATCTGAGGTGTGGTGCTGAAAAATGAACAATGTATGTCAGGTAGAGTCTGCTCTGTACAAATGAAGCATTACTTCTTTCCCTTTAATTACAATCCACCTTGAGATTAAATCCAAAATTCTATTAGCAATGTTGGTTATTTTTTCCTACCTGGGCACAAGCTTTTGGCAATTTGAAACCATTAGCATATAGCAAGGCATCAGCAGTTCATCAGCCATGAGAGCCTCATGTTATCAACTTCTGAGGCCTACTCACTATTTGACATACACAGTGCCCACATTGCAGGCCTCGGACAGTGCCACCATTTATATATTGTATGAAAGGCTCATTAATGCTTCAATTACAAACATAATCTACCCGATCAGGACTCTAAATGCATAACACCTGTTTAAATTGAGCACCTCAAGGGAAGAGTGCACTGAAACTGTTTTTTTCTACCTTACTTTGCAATCTTTCACATTTAACCATTTTTCATTGTAGCTCCCTAGCCTCTCACACAGAGTCCAAGTAATGGATGTTTTTTGTGAAGGCTATAGTGAGGGTCTAAATAGAAAGGCAATACCTTAACAGTTTCTGACTCTCAGCTGAAAGCCTGTCTGTCATCTTTAGAATGTGTCTTATGCACCATACTTAAAATAGTTGACCCTGCATTCTGGGGTGAGCTGAGCCGCACTGGGATTGCACTTTCAGCCTCATGATTTTTCTCATTTTGTTTTGTGGTAAGACAAGAGAAGGTAAAGTCGTCATAGTCCCAGATGACTATAGGTTACCCCTCTCTTTGAGGGGGAGAGCTGACTGGTGGTGATATTAACCTGAGGATCACCACACCTCCGGCAAGGGGCAAGGTTGAGAAGGCAGGGTCTTCATGAAAGTAAAATTATAGCCTCTGGATAAATTGTACAATGCGGTGTTCCTGATGTTTGGGGTTGTGAATGAGATGAGTTTACCTCTGCACCAAATTCCTGATATGAACTCCGATTAGGCACAGCTCTAAACCAGGATAATGAAATTATGAATTATGAATTCATCCTTATTTCTTCCACATAACAGGCCACACAATTTTTTTTTAAATGGAAGCATTAATTGTCTTAATCAGCCGCACACTGCAATTGACACGTATTTAAACATTGAACTTGATATTAACTGAGAACATTTGTTGATGTATTGAGCATTACCAAGTCCAGGAAGACAGGAATATTAATCACACACTGGGAGCCCTACTGTTCCCAATGTCTAATCACATTGCCTTTCATCATATTACACTGTCCAATTCTCTGAGACAGGGAGGAGGTACATGAGCTTTATGATATCTCCTCGGAAATGCTCTGTGGATGAAATGGAAGGAGGTAGCAGAAAGGAAGCAGTATTAGTCAGGTAGCATAGTTCTGGATAAAACTGATTTAAAATGCCTTTGTCATGTACAGCCCAAGGAGGCCCAGTGTCACCAGAATCCAAGCAGTTTACTGCATGTGAAGATGTGTATGAATTAGAAGCAGGCTTAGGCCATTCAGCCCCTTGTGGTGGCCCCGCCATTTGATACAATCAGGGTTGAAGTTATTGCCTCTGCTTTCATGTTTATCCCCTATGTCCTTTGTCTCCCTTGTAGGTGAAGAATCTATCTGTCACAGGATTAAAAATATTCAATGATCCTGTCCCCACTGCTCTGGGGGGGGTGGGGGGGGGGGGTGTTAGGGGGTGAGGGGAAGAGAATTCCACAGACTATTGACCACTGGGAGGGTCTGATACTTCTCCAACAAAATAGTCATTTAGAAGTAGCAATAGGTGAGGTGTCCTGTATCTGAAACAAAGCATCAAGGGTAGCTAACAGTTATTTTTGTGAGGTTTCTTCATCACAATACATTTGTTCTGCAGCTGAAAGGATATAATACGTAATATTCAATCACCTTTGAGTTGTTAAATGAACTGTTTCACTGATGAAGAAAGATCTTTAATCAAAATACTTTCTCTAATGATATTGTGTGAATGCTCCTTTTTATGTACCCAGGCTATGGTAGCAGTGTTTCCTGAACTAGTAATCCAGAGGTCTGGATGAATGATTCAGAGACATGAGTTCAAATCCCCAGAGCAGCTTGGGAATTTAAATTCAAATTGTTAAATAAAATCTAAAATGGAAAAAGCTGGCATCAGCAATAGTCACCATGAAACTACTGAAAGTTCCACTTGCTTCACTCATACTCTTTGTGGAAGGAAATCTGCTTTCCTTACCCACTCTGACCTATATGTGGCTTGAATTAACATAAAGTTGGAAGGACTCCACACCTTTGTCAGGAATACAATGGAGCCCAGATTCCAAAAGTCTTCCCTCCCCTCAGGAATTGGCACCCAACATTTCTGCCAGGGTGGGGGTGCTGGTGGTGAAACGATGATAGGTTATATTTCGTACATCCATGGTTCACTGAGGTAGTTGCACATGTAAAGTGCAGCCACCTTGAAACAGATCCAATTTTCATTACTGGGATTTCCAAAACAACTCGTGACCTTTAGACGTTGGAGAAAAAGGATCTAAAACTGCCAAAGTTAGTACCCTTTTGGAGAAATCAGGTGTCCTTTGGGAGAGGTTAGGTGCCCTCTGGCAGAGATCAGGTGCCCCTTTGGGATTGTTAACAGTCAACATGAATATATGTAAAAAGTAATAAGCTCTGTGGAACTGTCAAGGTACTTAAATCCCCAGGCCTTTAAATTTTTTGAAAAAATAATATCCAGCCTGTAGTTGACATAAACTGGTGTTTGCTATTTCACTGTTTGTTGACATAGGAATTAGTACTGATTGACTGCTTCCATAAACAATCAGTATCACAGTGGGAGAGCTGTAAATTAACAATTTAATTGATAGCTCCAAGTGGCTGTAAAAAGATTAGCGGTAATGATTGATTGAGAAGCAAATGTTGGTAATGCAGAGTTCATTCCGGACACCAATCTCAAGAAGCCATTTTCTGTTTTGATCTTTCCCATCCAACAATGACAAAAGCATGTTGGCCATGAATCTCTCTCCCATCTAACATATATATTCAAAACACTTAATATAAGAACTCTCACTATTTGGAATGTGTAGAGAACGATATAATTGATCTTTGTCTAAGAAGTTGACATTAAAGGTTGGTGCATAAGCACAGATGACGTTGACAGAACCACCATTGGATTTCTGCTGATGGTTCAATTTACTGTGTCAATCTGTTACTGACTGCAAGGGTTACCCTTTTTCAGGGAGGTCTTCTGCACTCTTGCTATGCCAATAGATGGTCTTGTTAGCCTCATATATAGAGCTTGTGTCAGTTAATTTGTTTTCCTGTGGCATGAATATGTTGACATCAAACTTACTTAGTTGATGGTCAGTGTCTTGCATCCACTCCCTGTTGACCCTGGAATTACTGTTCATGCCAGGGCACATAGTCCCGACGTTCCTGCATCCAAGCTGGCAAATTTCCCCTTTTTATTTGTTGGGTACCCACTTTCCGATGGAGATAAAAATCCCTTATCCTTCTTACTTAGCGAAAACAACAGATAATGGTGGGTCAGTATCTTCCTGGCTGGGCACTGCACAGCTTGAAATGGGCAGTGACTGATCCAAAGCATGCCTGCTATATGCCAGTTGAACCAAACTTCCAAGCTGTCAATTGCTCCCTCTGGTGTTTGTTTCCTCACTGGTGAGAGTATGGATGAAGTGACCTCTTCATTTGTTTGTTGCGTAGCTCAAGCAAATATTTTAGGAGGTATAAACTTGTCTAGCAGCTGAACACCCCTCTTAACAACGAATATCCAGAGATAAGACAAAAGCCGTACATCTGGGGTCTAGTCAGTTACAGGAGTTATAGAAGGTGCTTACTTGAAGGAAACACCAACCACTCAATGGAACTCCACTCCCTTAGCCTTTAACTCTTCACAGGTTGTCTTTAAAGGTGGTGAGCAGTAGGGTCTGGGCCACTGTCTTATTACTTTGCAAGCTCAGCTGCCTCTCGAAGTCTCCTGCCTCAGCACTAAACTAAATTACCAATATTCAAACACTCTTTGCACTTAATCATTGGTAGTACACAACTTGAGTATTTCTGAAAAAAGACAGTTAGTCACAACTTTTTTGCACTCATCAAGACAATCAGAAGTGTCAGGGAAAACAGTAACTTTAAGCTGTATGATGTGTTGTCACGGCGAATGTACCAGTTAATGGTGCCTGACAGTTAATTGCCAAGCATGGTTTGAAAATTTAAATCAGCCAGCTTGACTCTGGTCAAGGCATTACCCTGAAAAATTAACAAGTGAATGGCTATCACTCACTTTATTGAGCTGAAACAGACACAATTTGTGTATCTGTTCTTTCTGTCTGCAAAGAACAGGGCCCTATGTATTAATATGTGAGGCTTCCAATATAGGCAAATGTGCCACACTGCAAGCCTAACTGAATCTTAAATAGGCTGTCAGAATTTTAGCACAGTGTTATTTAGCAAATGTCTAATCGCGGAATCATATCTAATGTTGGACACTGTGGACCCGATTTTTTACCTTCAAGTTGCACCCATTTTTGGGTGTGAAAACTTCGTAAAGTCAGGCGTGAGGCTAGTAGTGCGATCCGCGCCCACCTCCGCACCAGTTCCCCCTTTACCAAGGCCCGAAAATGGCCGCAATCGGGACCGCGCTCGGAACGGGCGCATCGGCCATTTAGATGCATTTGCATGCATTTAAATTGACTTAATGGGCTGCACGCCCAATCTTACCGGCACTTCCGCCTTTATTACTGCATTCGCCCATCCAGAATTGGCGCGAAACAGACATGCTCCACAAAAGTTCGATTCGGGCGCTCCAGTTAGTGAGGAGGTAGGTGCCTAGCTTCCGACAGCTCTCTGCTTGAGATCGGGGGAGGGGGGGGGAAGAGAGAGAGAGAGGGTCCACAACACTTTGCCTGAGATCAGTGTGTGGTGGGGGGGGGGGGGGGGGGGGGGAGGGGGGAGGTCCTCTGCCACTCTGCCTGAAATCAGTGGGGGGAAGGGAGGGGAGGGGCCCGCGATCAGTCAGGGGGATGGGGGATAAGAGGGTCAGTAATATTGGGGGCTGGGGCAATGTCTGTGGGGGCCAGGGGGAGCCATTATCCGGTCTGGGAGGGATGTGGCAGGGAAGCAGCATTCTATCATTTTTTTTCTGTGCATGCGCATTTGGAGGCGCCGATCGGAGCTGCAGGATTTCGGGTGCATTAAGCCCCGCCCACAGGCTTGTGCAGTGCAATTCGGAATTGCTGATATTTTTGCAGGCAGAGTGTGTATGGGGGCGCCTCAGAACGGGTTTAAAAGTCAGATCCAAAACACTCCCAGTTTCAAGTCCGCCCAGCACTTACAATCAAAAAATAGGGCCCTGTGTTTTGGGTTTTGCAAGTATGGGCTGGTTGGGTCCAGTCTGTAACTTACCTGTTGTAAACAACAGAAGGGACAAGCTGTTTAATATGTTCCTCCAATCTTTGGGACATATGGGCTACATGCCTAGCATCACACTGGGACTAAAATTCATATACCACATTACTCATTTGTGTGTTGGGAAAAACATATTTTTGTCTTGACAACAGCATTGTGTTAGTGAATAATACCACTCATGTTGCTATTGCATCATAGCAGTGTGAAACAGCTAGCTTCACTTGCCACCAATCAGCACTCTCCTCATACAGTAAAAAGTTGTTGTTTCTCCTGACATTGGGATTCTTGTGATTATCCTGATGAGTGCAAGACCAAAAGCTTCAACAAAATGTATTTTTTCAGCAATATTCTTCGCACTGTAATAGCTTTTCCTCCGTCCTTTACCCGGCTCTCGGGAACTCCTCATCCTGAGAAATGATAATTTGTGATAAAATTAACTAACATGTTGAAGGAAAACCGGCATGGATTTGTTAAAGGCCAATCATCTTTAGCTAACTTGACTGAGTATTTTGGAAAGGTATCAAAGTGAGTTGATATGGGTAACATCATTAATGCGGAAATGACTTTCTAATGGTAGTTGTTAAAGAATCATTAACCCTTACAGTGCAGAAGGAGGCCATTCAGCCCATCAAGCCTGCACCAACAACAACCCCACCCAGGCCATATCCCTGTAACCCCTGCTAATCCCCCTGACGCTAAGGGGCAATTTACCATGGCCAATCAACCTAACCTGCACATTCTTTGGACTACATAACTGGCTTGTTGGCAATGTTGAAGTCCATGGACTAAAAGGCACAATGACAGCTTGGATATTGAGTGAAAGGAAATATAGATTATTTCTGGACTAAAGGCAGGTTTATAGTGGAGTTCCTCGGGGGTTGGTACTAGGACCACTGCTTTGCTTGATCTATGTTAATGTCAGGGTGTACACTGCACAAAATTTGCAGACAACACAATCAGGAATTTTAGTGAACTGAGAAGAGGACAGTGATAAATTTCAAGAGGATGTAGATTGGCTGGTACAATGCGGGAGGAACAATTTCATTCAGAAAAGTGCAAAGTGACACATTTTGGTAAGAAGAATTCAAAGAGGCAATATAAACTAAAGGTTCTCACTATCTTACAAATATGATGACTTTTCTCTCAGAGATAAATGGCATCAGTTCCTGGAGTTTATTTATTTTGAATATTTTAATCTAACTGGATCTCTACCTCTTTACGGTGCTTGGATTAACATTGATTACTGTGGGCATATTGCCCTTGTCTTCACTAGTGAGTACGTGCAGAGTAAGTAATCATTTACGTTATCAACAATGTTGTTCTGTTCTTCAGCTTTTCATCTGCTACATCTTATCGAAATCTCACCTCTTCTCTGGTTGCTCTCCGACTGAAAAGACTCTCACTGTTATGTTTCATGTCTAGCTACACTGATTTCCAGAGTACTTCTCCTGTGAATAAAAGTGGAAATAAATCTTGCACCTTTTGTAAATGTGACATGCTGCTCTTAACACCAGCTCCTTGTAAACATTTAGCAGTGAGATAAGTCAGATTTCAGTAATCAGTTTTGATTTTAACTTGCATATCCATTCACCTTGGCACACAAATGTAGATTTAAATTCTATAAATGAAAACACTTCACTGAAACAGCTTAACCAAATGTCCACTAATGCAACGTGAGTGCTGGCGATGTTACATGAGTAAACAAGTAAATGTACAATCTGAGTAATGTATTATTCAAAGCTCCATTAAAGTTGCTGATTGAATTAAGTCTGAATCGCACTGGATTTGGCATAAATCCAAAGCTATTGACTGATGGTAAAGTGAACCATTAGATGCAGACAGACATGCAAGTGTTAGAATCCATTAACAGTTATTGACGCCAACACCATCTGGTCGAGCCTGATTTTCACTGTCACATTCAGACAATGAATTTTAATAAAGTTACAATGAGAAACATTTAGTAGAGAAGGACTCAGCTTCATAGAAGGATAATGAACATGAATAGTGAAGTGTAAAAATATGTGTCCGAAACTAGGGCTCCTGGCCTGCTAATATTGCTCATAAAGAAAGGCAGGAAGGATAGCAAAGAAAATAATGTATACAGGCGAAAGCGGAGTTATTTCACGAGCGTTCTGAGTTTAGAAAGGACAGAAAAAGAAGGTGAAATTACCTGTATTTGTGTTAATAAAAATGATAAAGAATGTTGAGGAGTTTTGACAGGGTGGATGTGGCAAGGATGTTCCCTCTTGTGGAAGAATCTAGAACTCCTGGGCCACTGTTTAAAAATAAGGGGGTCACCCATTTAAGACAGAGATGAGACATGTTTTTGTTTCTCTCAGAGGGTTGTGAGTCTTTGGAACTTACACCCTCAAAAAGCAGTGGAAGCAAAGTCTTCGAAAAATTTTAAGGGAGAGCTAGATAGATTCTTGATTGGGGGGGGCGGGGGCGGTGGTGAATGGCTATTGGGGGGAGGTGGGAATGTAGAGTTAAGGTTAAAATCAGTTGAGACCTGATCCTATTGAATAGCAGAGCAGCCTCAAGGGGCCAAGTGGCCTGCTCTTGCTCCTAATTTGTATATTTGTATGCTTGAATGAGCAAAGGGATTAGCAACCATTACCATTTAACGTAATGTTTTCAACACAGAAAGCCAACACATCGGCAATCAGGGTATACATACGCTTATTAACTCATCATTGGCCTTGTGGCTAGTCTCTATCCACTTTAGATCAGGCAAAAAAGCAGGAAAGTATAAGAAAACTAAAATCTTGCTACCATCAGTTTTTAGTTCTACATCTCTGAAAACGCACGTCACTGAGTTCTTTGTGGACACCATCAACACCTCCGACTTTTATTTGATTGGAAGATGATCAACTCCAAATTGTTAGTCTCAGCAGCATAAACTTAAAGTGTTTGTGTGACATTCCCTTCTTCATTATTTTAATGAAGCCAATAAACCTATTTAAAATAAATCACTGAATGTCCTTGCTAGGATAACAGAAAGGAAGGAAATTGTTCTACAAAGGATCAGGTATTGGTCTTCTAAACTGGCCCAGGGTCAATTCTAGACTCATTCAGCACAACTTGTGGGCCGAAGGGCCTGTTTGTGCTGTAGTTTTTCTATGTTTCTATTATTTTTATTAATTTCTAATGTATTTTTGTCACAAATGAGCAGCATTTGATTAATCAACTAATATTTCTGTTGAATTGCCCTGATATTAGTTTCCATTTGATTCTGTATATCTCCCGCTTTGTAAAATATTATTAGGCAAAGTAATGTGCAGTTGGATAGTATAGAAAGTGTTGAACATAAATTATAACAGTTGTAATTTCTAGTGAAAGTGCTCATTGCTCCACCAGTTCACCTATCATTTTCTTTCTTTGTAAAGTGTAAGTTGCTTGTTACATTCAGCACCAGCATCATGGAATGCATTTGCCGTCACCCCAAATACTGTCTTCCCACTCCTGTAAATCTATCATCCAGAGTCTAGAGAAGAACAAGGTAGATTTGAACCTCTTCCATCTCCACTGCAAAGCAGCAACCATGTGAGTTGGGGAGGAGGAATGATGGAAATGGTCATACCACATTCCTGACCATATCCTTGCCACCTTTAGGGTCATAATCATAGTTAGTTATTCACAGAAAGAGGCCATTTGCCCCATCGAGTGCATACTGGCTCCCTGCAGAGCAATCCAGTGAGTCCCATTCCCCAAAAGTCCTACAAGTTTATTTCCTTGAAATGCCCATTCAATTTCCTCTTGAAATGGTTAGTTGTTTCCACGTCCGATACCCTCGTGAGAATAAGTTCCAGGTCATTACCACTTACTGTGTGACTAAAATATCCACATTCCCCCACATCTCTTGTCCAAAATCTTAAATCTGTTCCCCCTGGTCCTTGTACAATCAGCTAATATGTAGAGCTTTTCCTTGTCTATGCTATCTAACCCTGTCATAATCCTGTACACTTCTATTACATCACCCCTCAATCTCTATTGCTCCGTGGAGAACAACCCTAGCCTTTCCAACATAACCTTGTAGCTTCTAGCCCCATCCCTGGAACATTTCTGGTAAATCTCCTCGGCACTTTCGCAAGGACCTTCACATCTTTCCGAAGTGTGGTGAGCAGAACTGGACACAATGCTCTAGTTAGGGCAAACTAAAGCTTTATAAGTTCAGCATAACTTCCCTGCTTTAGTACTCAATGTTTCTATCTGTGAAACCCAAATTCCCATATGCTTTGATAATCACTCTCTCAATATTTTCTGTGGACTTAAGATTGATACTCTTCAACCCCCAGATCATTTTGGCCCTGTGCGCTCTTTAGAATTTACCACCACGTCTACGTGGCCTCTTCCTATACCTTCTGCCAAAATGCATCACCTCATACTTGCCATAGTAATGCCATAGAATCCCTACAGTACATAAGGAGGCCATTTGGCATATCATGCCGACACCACCAACAATCCCACCTATCCCCGTAACCCCACATATTCAAGCTGTTATTCCCACCCAAAACTAGGGTCAATTTAGCATGGTCAATCAACAACCTCACATCTTTGGAGTGTGGGAGGAAACCGGAGCACCTGAAGGAAACCCACGCGGACACAGGGAGAATGTGCAAACTCCACACAGGCAGTGACCCAAGCCGGGAATTGAACCCGTGTCCCTGGTACTGTGAGGCAGCAATGCTTGCCACTGTGCCACCCACATTCACTGTCTTAAATTTCATCTGCTACTTGTCTGCTCATTTTGCCAGCCTGACCATAAGACATGGGAGCAGAATTAGACCACTCGGCCCATCGAGTCTGTTCCACCATTCAATCATGGCTGATATTTTTTTCATCCCCATTCTCCTGCCTTTTCCCCATGACCCCTGATCCCCTTATTAATCAAGAACCTATCTACCTCTGTCTTTAAGACACTCAATGACCTGGCCTCCACAGCCTTCTGCAGCAAAGAGTTCCACAGATTCACCACTCTCTGGCTGAAGAAATTCCTCCTCATCTCTGTTTTAAAGGATCGTCCCTTTAGCCTGAGGTTGTACCCTCTGGTTCTAGTTTTTCCTACTAGTGGAAACATCCTCTTCACGTCCACTCTATCCAGGCCTCGCAGTATCCTGTAAGTTTCAACCATGTCCCATTACAGGGAATTTGTATCATCCTCACTGTTGTCACTTCTACAAGTTTGGTATCAGCAGCAGAATTTTGAAATTTTACTCCATATTCCAAGATCCAAGTCATTTTTATATATAACAATATAACTCCTGGCATTGACTCTTGAGGAACAGCACTATCTAGCACTCTTCAGCCTGAAAAATACCCATCTACCATGACTCACTGCTTTCTCTCCTTTGTCAATTATTTTCTCCAATTGCACACTGGCTTTCTGAGTCCATAAGCCTCAGATTTGTCAACCAGATTTGTATGTGATACCTTGTCAAAAGCTGTCTTATGATCCATATAGACAATATCCACCACATACCCTTCATCAACCTTTTCTGTTACTTCATCAAGAAGTTCAATTAGATTATTCAAGCATGATCTGTCTTTTACAAATCTATGCTGACTCTTTTTTTAAATTAATTTATACCACTTTAAGTGCCTATTTATTTCTTCATTGATTAAAAGTATTCCAAAACCTTACCCAGCACTGATGTAAGACTAATAGACCTATAGTTGTTAGGACTCTCCTTACTCCCTTTCTTGTACAAGGGTGTCACATTTGCCACTCTCTAATCCTTTTCTCCCCCATATCAAGGGAAGTTTGAAATATTAAGGCAAGTCTTTCTGCTATCACCATCTCCACTTTTTTTAGCAACTTGGGTTGCAAGTCATCTGGATCAGGTGATCTATCTACCCTTAGCATGGACAGCCTTTCCAGTATCGCCTCCCTTTCACTTTTCACATTAACCAATAATTCTACTATCTCTGCTTTTACTCATATTTACCTTACACACTTATCATCTTTTTGTAGCTTCTCAAAGTGGCTTTGGGATGATTAAACAGATAGAGATTCACAAACTTAACTGTTTGTGAATCTCTATCTGCCTAAAGATTGACGATCCTCTAATGTCCCTTTAGGGAAGGAAATCTGCCGTCCTTACCCAGTCTGGTCTACATGTGACTCCAGAGCCACAGCAATGTGGTTGACTCTCAACTGCCCTCCAAGGGCAACTAGGGATGGGCAATAAATGCTGGCCAGCTAGTGACACCCGCATCCCACGAATGAATGAAAAAAAACTCAGCAGAATATGGCAGCTGGCTTGCTTTCCTCCAATGCCCCTGCATTATGAAGGATGACTTTATATTCCACAGTTCTGAGGGGACCCAGTCGCAGGTCCAGGCACAACGTGGAGCTTTGGTGCAAGGTAAGTAAATAGGAGCAAAGTAGCAATCTGACGGTAATTGCCCACACTTCTCAGGATTTGTCACCTTCTTTAGAAAAGTAATTTTTTCAAGACTCATTTTGGCCTCTTTTTAGCCACTCTCCAACTCCCATCATGGACTGTCAGGGTTGGCTGTCAAATCCAGAAGAATAATGACCATAAGTGATATCAGTCTGTAATATTATCGGCTGATCAAAAATATATTGACAGAAAATGCTGGAAAATCTCAGCAGGTCTGACAGCATCTGTGGGGAGAGATAGAGACAACATTTCGAGTTTAGATGGCCCTTCATCTTCATATCTACTTTTACACTAAAAAATCAAACCTTCCTTTATCGTGGATCTCAGCATTAAAAGGTCAGTTTCACGTCTGTTGACCACTTCTTGTTGCTGTGTGCAAGCAGTACAATTCATAAGCTTCTTCTCAGGCCATCTCCCTTTCACTTTGCCCATCTGTTACCTCAGCTGCTATATTTAGAATACATGATGCTCCAGAAACATCTGAAATGCTTGGAAAGGAATACAATCCATCACAAGGGAATCAGAATAAACTATATTATTTTTAAATTTGACTGATTGTCAAATGAATCTATTTAGCTGCTCTTTACACAACATTCTCCGGGCAAATGCAATTAACACAAATATCTAAGAGGCTTCCTGGTGCAAAATGATCTGTCGTATTTTTGTGCCTGCAAATTGAGTTTAGTGATAATCGGAAGTCACTTGTAGCAAATATATTCATAAAGGTTTAAGCAGAATTATAAATTCCATCCATTTATAGTGTTTATGTCATTCAACTGTGAAATATATTTTATGCCAATGCGTGAGTGAATTGTAATCCTACTCCCCAGTGATGTGATCATTCACTGAAGTGAAATTAAATTGCTAATTCACTGAAGTGAATAACATCACTTACAGTCAAATTTCAGAAGATATTTAAAACGTCAGAATGAATTGTGCTTTAGAATTAATAGAACATCATTTCAATTAAGTTATTAATATTTCACATAAATCAACTTTCATAATGCGCGCTACAATATCCAATACCCTCTCTGAAACATCAGACAGCTCTGCTGTTCCTGGTCACAGACAGTATTCTATTAAAGTACATTAACTGTTTGTGAATCTCTATCTGCCTAAAGATCCTCTGTACATGGTTCCTCATTCTTGTGCACAAAACTGGCAATTCTCCTCCTGATAATTTATGGTTACTTCTGATTGTCTGAGGTTTTAGGCTCTTGGTAAAGAATAAGTATTGTGTGTACAAATCACATGCTGTCACTAATCCTCAAATTCCGTACATTTTCATCTCCTCCTTGGCAGAGATGAGTGCGCCCTTTCCAACTACAAGCCATTTCCCTGTCCCCAACTTCCCAGTGTTAAAACCTGAGGCGTCTTTGACCAAGCTTTTGGTCATTTCTTTATGTGGCTCAGTGTCACCTTTTGTTTTATAGTACATGCCTGAAGCAACTTTGGACATATTGAGCTGGATTTTCATCCTTGCGGTAGTTAGGAACAATCACAACTTGGTCCACTTGCCTCGGGAGCAAGTGGCAGGAAGGGTGGGATTTTCACTCGGGGGGCACGGGTGAAGGCTGCAGTCAGGCCAGCAGCCCAGGAAGAAGTTTGGAGTCAACTACAGGGACTGTGTGTAAAGCTGGGCTGTTTAAAATGCCAGAACACTAAGACATGCCTTTCTTTCCAATGGAGCTGGCCAGCTCGGGAATGTCGGGTGCAGGTTGGTGACCAGCCGCATCCTTAAAAAGCACTCCTGAAAAGTGGGAACCCTGGGAATGGGGTCGGCAATCTCAGAATCAGCACCCACCTACCATTTTTAAAGGGCTCTTAAGTCATCCTGACCTAGTGAAAATCCAACCCATCATTGTGTTAAAGGCACTGTAAATATATGTTGTTATATTCTCTCTCAGAGAAAATGGGTTGTGATGTGTGAAGCAGACATTGGGCCTCTTATTTAGCCATTATGAGACTATGGAGAGTGACAGTAAGATTCCTGCCAGTCTCAGCAACACCCATTACTCTGTTACTTAATAGAAACCATGATGCGGAGATGCCGGCGTTGGACTGGGGTAAGCACAGTAAGAAGTCTCACAACACCAGGTTAAAGTCCAACAGGTTTATTGGTAGCACAAGCTTTTGGAGTGTTGCTCCTTCTTGACTCACCTGAAGAAGAGCAACACTTCAAAAGCTTGTGCTACCAAATAAACCTGTGGGACTTTAACCTGGTGTTGTGAGACTACTTACTGTACTTAATAAAAAAACATTGATTATGCAGTCAATAGCATGTGTCAAATGTTGCTTTTTATCTTGATCCTATCTTCTTGGATTTTGGGCTGAATTTGTCCAGCCCCGTGGTAGCAGGCTTATAAATGAGGAGCTGATCAGAAGTTCTGGAGAACTTTCTCAAGGATGGGCTGGGAAGCAGTCTCACTGCCAAATCTGGCTCGTGACACCCATTTGGTCTGGATTTTGAGGTCCTGAAGGCCACAGCAAAATCCAACTTTGGGCCAAATTCTGCTAAAAACATAACAGCTTCTGAACAATGTGGGGTGTTGTTAATGTCTAAATTGGCCAGAATCATGTCATGAGGAAAAGAAAGCCAGTGAACTGCAACTAGCCACAATTATCAAATTGATTTGTACCACTCAGCCATTGAAGAAATGGTATCTCACCGTTAACCTGCCTGTGATTTTCATGAATTTATACATTAGTATTTGTGTATTTATCCATTAGCCCATTAAACCCACCACACAAAGTTAAGTCTAATAGTTCACAGTGTATGTGTCTTTATAATGATGTGATAATTGTTAATGACTGCCAATCAACACTTCAGTCCCAGAAAGTTAACAATTGAAAGTGTGAAATTTCATTTCTTCAAGTTCTAAGCTATTATGAATTTTCAAAATAGAACATAGAACATAGAACAGTACAGCACAGAACAGTCCCTTCGGCCCACGATGTTGTGCCGAGTTTTATCTGAAACCAAGATCAAGCTATCCCACTCCCGATCATCCTGGTGTGCTCCATGTGTCTATCCAATAACCACTTAAATGTTCCTAAAGTGTCTGACTCCACTATCACTGCAGGCAGTCCATTCCACACCCCAACCACTCTCTGCGTAAAGAACCTACCTCTGATATCCTTCCTGTATCTCCCACCATGAACCCTATAGTTATGCCCCCTTGTAATAGCTCCATCCACCCGAGGAAATAGTTTTTGAACGTTCACTCTATCTATCCCCTTCATCATTTTATAAACCTCTATTAAGTCTCCCCTCAGCCTCCTCCGCTCCAGAGAGAACAGCCCTAGCTCCCTCAACCTTTCCTCATAAGACCTACCCTCCAAACCAGGCAGCATCCTGGTAAATCTCCTCTGCACTCTTTCCAGTGCTTCCACATCCTTCTTATAGTGAGGTGACCAGGACTGCACACAATATTCCAAATGTGGTCTCACCAAGGTCCTGTACAGTTGCAGCATAATCCCACGGCTCTTAAACTCCAACCCCCTGTTAATAAAAGCTAACACACTATAGGCCTTCTTCACAGCTCTATCCACTTGAGTGGCAACCTTTAGAGATCTATGGATATGGACCCCAAGATCTCTCTGTTCCTCCACAGTCTTCAGAACCCTACCTTTGACCCTGTAATCCACATTTAAATTAGTCCTACCAAAATGAATCACCTCACATTTATCAGGGTTAAATTCCATTTGCCATTTTTCAGCCCAGCTTTGCATCCTATCTATGTCTCTTTGCAGCCTACAACAGCCCTCCACCTCATCCACTACTCCACCAATCTTGTTGTCATCAGCAAATTTACTGATCCACCCTTCAGCCCCCTCCTCTAAGTCATTAATAAAAATCACAAAGAGCAGAGGACCAAGCTCTGATCCCTGTGGCACTCCGCTAGCAACCTGCCTCCAGTCCGAAAATTTTCCATCCACCACCACCCTCTGTCTTCGATCAGATAGCCAGTTACCTATCCAATCGGCCAACTTTCCCTCTATCCCACACCTCCTCACTTTCATCATAAGCCGACCATGGGGGTCCTTATCAAACGCCTTACTAAAATCCATGTATATGACATCAACTGTCCTACCTTCATCAACACACTTAGTTACCTCCTCAAAAAATTCAATCAAATTTGTGAGGCACGACTTGCCCTTCACGAATCCGTGCTGACTATCCCGGATTAATCCGCATCTTTCTAAATGGTCATAAATCCCATCTCTAAGGACCTTTTCCATCAATTTACCAACCACCGAAGTAAGACTAACCAGTCTATAATTACCAGGGTCATTTCTATTCCCTTTCTTAAACAGAGGAACAACATTCGCCACTCTCCAGTCCTCTGGCACCATCCCCGTGGACAGTGAGGACCCAAAGATCAAAGCCAAAGGCTCTGCAATCTCATCCCTTGCCTCCCAAAGAATCCTAGGATATATTTCATCAGGCCCAGGGGACTTATCGACCTTCAGTTTATTCAAAACTGCCAGTACATCCTCCCTCCGAACAACTATTTCTTCCAGCCTATTAGCCTGTAACACCTTCTCTTCCTCAAAAACATGGCCCCTCTCCTTGGTGAACACTGAAGTAAAGTATTCATTTATCACCTCGCCTATCTCTACTGACTCCATACACAAGTTCCCACTACTGTCCTTGACCGGTCCTAACCTCACCCTGGTCATTCTTTTATTCCTCACATAAGAGTAAAAAGCCTTGGGGTTTTCCTTGATCCGACCCGCCAAGGACTTCTCATGTCCCCTCCTAGCTCTCCTAAGCCCCTTTTTCAGCTCATTCCTTGCTAGTTGAAGACTTTTTAAGATGTTTTCTTACCTTTCCTTTCTCTTATTTTCCTCTTGATTTTTATAGAAATTCCACTCTTCATACCCTCCTTGGGCCTGAACAGAACCTAGACCAGCTGAGAGCTAGCATGAAACTCCTTGAGTCCTGTAAGAATCATAGAATCCCTACAGTGCAGAAGGAGGCCATTTGGCCCACGCCCTATCCCCTTAATCCCATGTAATTACCCTGCTAATCCCTCTGACACTAAGGGGCAATTTAGCATGGCCTATCATCCTAACCCGTACATTTTTGGAGTGTGGGAGGAAACTGGAGCACCGGGAGGAAACCCACGCAGGCGGCCCCACACATTTATGAAGGAGAGGATCTATCGCCTTCCTGAGGGACCTGTTTGCTCCAGTGGGAACAGAATACTGGAAAACCTGTGATCAAGGGTCACCCTGACTCAACATTAGCTCTGTTCTCTTTCCACAGATGCTGTCAGAGCTGCTGAGATTTTCCAGCATTTTCTGTTTTTGTGATTGGAAAAAGCCACTTCACTTTCGGGCCTAAGCGGTGTATTCTGTCGTTGATGTTGTTTGGATACTGCAGTGAGATTCCATCACTGGTCCCGGAACAGGAGTCACTGATTTGCTCAGTCATGCAGTTGCCTCTGTCTGCTGGACTTAAATGATGATTTCAAGTGCGTGGACAAGGCACCTGCACCTGTGAAGCAGAGCCCAGAAATTTTGAGTCTGCCATTTTTAAGTTTGAAAGTAACCTCAATGACATTTCCAGAGTCTGCCTATACCAAGGAGAGGTATAGAATTGTAGAATCCTACAGTGCAGAAGGAGGCCATTCAGCCCATCGAGTCCGCACCAACCACAATCCCATCCAGGCCCTATCCCCATAACCCCACGCATTTACGCTAGCTAGTCCCCCTGACAAGGTGAAATTTAGCATGGCCTATCCACCTAACCCGCACATCTTTGGACTGTGGAAGGAAACCGGAGCACCCGGAGGAAACCCACGCAGACACAGGGAGACCGTGCAAACTCCACATAGACAGTGACTCAAGCCAGGAATCGAACCTGGGTCCTTAGTGCTGCGGGACAGCAGTGCTAACCACTGTACCGCCGTGCCATCCCAGAAGATGAAAATGTGGTCACTGAAAGAAAGCAACTTGATCTATTTTGCTCGGCGTACATTTTGTCATTTGACTTTCTCATTTCTCGTATAAGTTGGTGTTTGCTGAGAAATATAGGCCTTAAAACACACAGCACGATATTATACAAATTTTTTATGCGCTCATTCAAAATTCTTCTCCATTATTTTAGTGCAGACCGGGTCATTGATTTTGTTTAAGTCACCAGTAACACATGACATAACATAATGGCCATGAATTATACATCAAAGGAAACACGGGATTCTGCCAGATATTACAACATGGTCATAATCTTCCAAGAAGACCTCTCGCTTTCTGTAATTCGAGAATAAATTATTTAATCAGAACTCATAGAAAGCATAATTCAAAGGTACAGGAGCACTTTAATAACATGTTTTAATTGTTTGAATAAAAAACAAGTTCAACTTTGTATAAAAGTAAAAGAAAGGGCTAATGCTGGCATGATGTTTGGTTGAGTAATCATCCTGTGTGGGTGAAAATGAATCAATATACTCTGCCATGCCTTGTGGCAGGTTGCACATTTGTCATTTGTTCAGGGTCTGCCCACACAGAAGAACGAGATCTAATCCTAAAAATGTCAGTGTTTAATTAAGTTGAGGAAAATCCAAAGAAGTTAATTATTCTTTTCCTCAAGTAGTTATTAATGTAAAGACTATATATTTAGCTTTGACTGGAGATATATTCCTCCATTTCATTTCTTTTAAATAACTGAATTGTGTTTCGCTGACATTGTGCTGTATGCTCATCAAAAACTCAAGACACAGGTTACAGCTTCCACGATTGAAGATCATTTATGGCACTGTAATTTTAAGGAAATTACGCAAGAAAATGGAAAAACAGTTAGTTTATATAGTATTTATCATACATAAAATATGTCAGTCAACATTTCTACCACTAATGATTTAAATCTATGAAATACTTATTAGTTTAAAGTACTTCTCAACTCCTAAACAGAATTTAGCTATTATTATTTAAGGTTATTTAGAAATGTTACTTCAGATAAACTGGTCAGCGTGAGGGGGACCCAGCCGATTTCCAGATAGCTTTGTTCAGTTTCTTTGTTCAATCAGTCAAGCAAGGCCCAGTTGATACTGTAGTCAGCTTACCCTGAATTTATACTGCATGGCTTCCTGATCTCTAGTTCTCACCTAACCATTGATAAGGTTCCAGTTGCATCTTAGGCTTTTTACACTCCAGTTGATTACGACCACAGTAGATGAGCAAGCCAGATCACAGAGGGAAACCTGTCTTACTGATCATAACATTTTTTGTTTGTATTTTGAAAGCAAAGAGGAGCAATTACTGATTTCAGAAGCATAGAACTCGAGTATCACCTTTAGGATTTTTAAAATTAGAAGAGTTATTAGCAAGAAGAAAACACTTAAACATACAAGATTATAACAACACATTCAATAGTTTTACGAAACAACCACCACCCCCACCACCCCCCCCCCCCCCCCCACCCACCCCCAACCACCTCACCCTGCCCCCCCACTCCAAACAAAACACACTTGGTCAAAACACAGGTAAATGTCTTGGCAACAACTCCCTTATAGATTTTTAACCATAAAAATCAAATAATATTACCCAAGGCAAAAACTGCTCGCACTTTAATAAAGATATACCACATGACTCTTCAACCACTTCCACTCTGCTGGGGGAATCCAAGAAAATTCAGCAACAAACTGCTTTCTGAAAACAGACTTTTCTGGCTTGACTGGATGCCTGTTACAACTTTCACACCTTCACCCAGCACAGAGCTGATATCAGGACATCTACACACAACTCAGGTCAACAGTTTACCTTAAATATCCTTTTCTCTTTTTGTTATATATTTAAGTGGTTACAGATTGCTTTGAGAGCTAATCGCATGATACCTTCAAGAAGAAGAAGTTGCATTCTACAAAGAAAATTGCAACATGAAAGAAAAGATTTACAACTATGAAGAAAATAATGTCCAGAAATATGATGAAGAGCTCCAACTGAATGTATTATTCATATCGGCTGAATCATATAGATTCTGGGTGATTCCATAGTTAAGTGGACAGCATATTAGAATGGGGATTGATACTGGTGCTGCTGTATCTTTAATTCCTGAGATTACATATCAACAAAAGCTGAAGCTTCTTTAAAACCAGCTGATGGACTTACATGGAAGAGATTGTGCCATTAAAAGGTTACATAATGTTCAATGTAGAGTTGAGTGGAACAAGCAGCAAAGTTGCCTATCTATGTGGTCCATGATCATTTTCCAGCTCTATTTCGGCGGTCATGGTTGGAGAAGATTAGGCTTAATTGGAGTGCTGTCAACACATTGGTCGATTCCCAAACAGATCTACAGCCGCCTCTGGTTAACTGAAAGGGCCTATTCGAAGACACACTTGGCTCAATGAAGGGAGTTCAAGTAAAACTCGAAATAAAGCCTAATAGTCAACCAACGAATCTCAAAGCAAGAGTCAAGCCATATGCAATTCGTCCCAAGGTTGAAAAAGAATTAGTATGACTTGGTAACACTGGTGTGTTAGAGCCAGTTACATTGAGTGACTGGGCTACCCCCATCATATCTGCCTTGAAACCAGATGGTTCAGTTTGTATTTATGACATTTTTAAAACAGCCATAAATCCAGTGTTGTGTGCTAATCGATATCCTCTTCCTTTAACTGAGGATTTGTTTGCTGGGTTATCAAATGGGCAAAAGTTCAGATTGATCTTTCACAAGCATATTTACAGATGAATGTAGCTACTGAATTGCAACCATTGCTTATCATCGTTACTCATACTTTATTGTTACTAAAGATTATCTTTTGGAATAAAATCCATACCAGCGCTATTCCAAAGATTGGTGGATCAGATTTTAAGTGGTCTCTCTGATGTACAATGTTACCTATTTGATAATCTAATTACAGTGTCCAGTGAACAGGAGCATTTGAATAATTTAGAAGCAAGACTGGAACATCTTCAAATATATGGGAGGGAGGGGTGATCTTACTGGCTCCTCACGATGGTCGATAGGCGCGGCAAACTGGTACGATGATGAGAGAGATGAAAAACTGGATTTGTGCCCAGTTTCTCACCTCTCACAATATTACCAGTCCTGTTAAGCTGGCACAATCAGCCACACACTCTTCCAGCCCCCATTCATCCATTAATTTAAACATTATTAGTGAGCCTGGAATGCAATCATCCAGGCTCACGTGCCTTAATGACCTCACCAGTGGAGGTCCTCACTGGTGAGGACCATGTATGGTCCCATACCAATGGGGACTAGACATGATGGCTTTGCCAATGGGATGGGAGGCGATTGAAGCTCCCAGGGTGGTTGGGGGCAGGGACAGTCCGTGCCCTGTGGGCAGTGGCAGCCTGGAACCCAGGTGCTGCCAGTTTGGCACCCTGGCATTGTCCACTGGGCACCAGGCAGTGCCAAAGTGTGGGGCCTAAGGGATGGGGTGGGCCTAAGTGGAGGGGCAGGGCCTGAAAGGGAGGCAGCATGTGGTGGCTGTGCACTCTGCAACTGGGGATTGCCTGGGTGGCAAATGACAAGGGTGGGTGAATGGGGGCGGTGATTGACCGGGGTCGGTAATTGGCAGGAAGGATGAGCCTGAGCAGCGATTGACCAGGGGGGATTTGAGGTCATTTAGAAGTGTTATGATTGGGGAATCCACGATTGGGGATGGTGATCAGAGGTGCCGCAATCAGGGTGCGGGGGGGGAGATTGGGGGGCAATCACGGAGGGGGGGGGGGGGGCGGCGGGGGGCACAATCAGGGGGTCGGAGAGGTGATATCTGGGGAGGTGACAATGTCCCAGTGCACTGTCTACGCTTGACACAATGCATGGGGAGATCAGGGCGCATGTGCAATAACGTCCTTTAGCAGTCCGCAGCCAGCTTCCCAGTGTGAATAGACTTTGCCAATCCCCCTCCTAGCGAGAATTACACTGTGCCTCATTTTGTGTCATAAGATTTAATTTTTTCTTTCACCAAAAAATTGAGTCTGAAATTCTCCCGTTTTCACACTCATTCGGCACTTAGAATATTTTTGGTAAGATCGCCCCTATTGTTTGCATATCAAGAAAGAAAAGTGAATTGAATTCATTGCATAATTTACTATAGGCAGGATCTTGAGCCAGCGTTCGCATCCACAGGATTGGAACAGGGGCTCAATATCCAGCGAAACCCAGAAGTCGTGAATTTTGCCAGCAAGATCACAACTTCTGTTTTTTGCCGTCCCTTGCTGGTGATGTAATCAGGCCCAACCTGATTAAGATGCATTTTAATGTATTACCATATGAATAAAAGTCTCCCCACCAGATATTGAGTCCTCACTGCATTTTCAAATTGTGCTGACGTGACGTCATGTTGGCGCGGTTTACAACAGCTTCACCCAGGTGTGAACCTGTCAGTGGGATCACTCCCAGAGTCTCATTTACAGATTTACACCATATTCCCAAAAATATATTAAAAAATGACATCCATCATCACAAAGGCCAGAGATGAATTTCCTCATGTGAACAATAATGGACACCTGGGATCCGCAACAGGTGTCATAATTTTCAGGTAACATGGCTAAAATTAACTTAGTTGTCTATGGGCATTTTAGGCTTTTCAAGATAGTTTTCCCGAGTGCAAACTTATTTCCTTAAACTTGCTTCTATTTCCCAAATGGTTGCTGCAAACTAAGTGGGGGGAAAAAATCAGGTAAGTTACCAGTTTCCAAAAGAGAAAATGCTGGAACATCTCAGCAGGCCTGGCAGCATCTGTAAGTCATGATGTGGAGATGCCGGCGTTGGACTGGGGTGAACACAGAAGAAGTCTCTCAACACCAGGTTAAAGTCCAGCAGAAGCTCCGAGAGCTTATGGTGTTTGCTACCAAATAAACCTGTTGGACTTTAACCTGGTGTTGTGAGACTTCTTACAGCATCTGTAAGGACAGATGACCCTTTGTCAAAGCTCCAGCATCCGCAGTAATTTAATTTTATCAATTTCCATGGCTGTTTTTATAGATAAAAGTTACAAAAGATATAGGTTAGTATAATGTCAAGTTAATTCATTAAAGAATGGGAAAGAGAAAGATTAGAAGAAATAGGGGTCTTCGTTCTCCAAGCCTGTTTCGTCACACAACTCTTTCTTTACTCCTGAAGGACAAGCCTCCTCCTTCAAAGTTTTTGTGCTCATCGAGTTCCAGCCAGTTCCCCCTCACACTCCTTAATGCATCAATAGTCCCTCATTGGATCTGTGACCATTGGCCTGTTCTGTAATATAGCCACAATCTCCCCACATAATGCTGCCACACTCTACAGGAAATAAAGGGGGATAGTGCTGCATAAACAAACACGACTCACGTCTAAAAACAAAACAGTAGGAAAAGGGATGGAGTGAAAGTAAAATGATAAGAAGAGAGCAAAGCAAAATAAGTGAAAGAGCAATGAAAAATAAGAGCGAATAAGAGAGAGAAATGGGAAGGGTAGAATGAGAGATGAAATCAAGAGGCTGTGGGACAGCAGGAAAGAGGAACAGAAGCAGAGGAGAAAGTAAAAACAATAGACTAATAAAACAAAATTACGGCATGGGACCATTGTGTTTTGCCAGGTTCATTATTGCTTCGAGAATGTTGAGGAGATTTGGTAGAGATGTTCAAAATCATGTGAGGTCAAGACAAAGTAGATAGGAAGAAACTATTTCCATTAGCAGAAGGGTCGAGAACCAAAGGACATAGGGTTAAGATGATTGATAAAAGAACCAAAGTTGACATGAGGAGATGTGTGAGTTAAGTGGATTGGCAATGCGAAATTCCCCCTTCGTGTCAGGGGGACTTGCTAGGGTAAATGCATGGGGTTATGGGGATAGGGCCTGGGTGGGATTGTGGTTGGTGCAGACTAGATGGGCCAAATGGCCCCCTTCAGCATTGTAGGATTCTATTTCTTTCCACAGTGAATGGTTAGGATCTGGAATGCTACCTGAAGGCATGGTGGAGGCAGGCGTGAGTGTGTCTTTCATAAGGGAATTGGATAATTATGAGAATAGCAAAACCAAATTGCAGGGCTACAGGGAAAAGATGGTGGAGTGGGATTAGCTGGGTTACTCAGGCAGAGAGCCTCACAGACATGACTGGCTCAATGCAATGGTCTCTGCCTCAACTATTCTCTGTGGCTGAACGTTTCATGCTTCAACAATTCTGTTAAAGAAACTTCTCCTGAAACTTCTCCACGTTTTCTTAGCCTGAGTTCAGCCCAAAGGCTCTTTGCAGCCAATGTTCTGTCGGGAAATGTGGCAGGAATTTGCAGACACCAAGACACCAAAATGGCAGTCAGATTAACGACCACCCAAACTGTTTTCGAGCGATGTTGGTTCAAGGATCAATGTTGCGCAGAGAAATTCCCCTGTCCTTCTTCAAATAGTGCCATGGAATTGATTATGTTCACCTCTGAGACCAGACAGCACTTTGGTTTAATGTATCATCCGATAATGTTGCAATTCAGACTTCTGTCCAAAGAATCTGGGGAGACACTGAAGAGATTGACAATTGTCAAACTATACTGCAGCCAGTCAACACCATCCACAGGAGAATGAGGACTTGAGATGAAGGAAGAAACAAACTTAAAAAACAGATCAAACTGTGCTAAATTTATCAATTTAGGATAAAACCGCAAATCCAAACATAAATTAGGTTAATTCTCTTAATTGATTACTATTATTAAAGCCCATCTGTATGTCAACTGGATTCTATCAAATATAGAAGGCTCTCTGTAATCCATTCTGGGTAAACAATCACCGTACTTCAAAACCGAATCATGTCCCAGACCTGGCTTTGTACAAATCCAAACCAATGTGAAGCAGGTTTTGAATAGTTAATTAGTGACACGTTAGAAGATCTCCTGTGGTAAACTAATTACTTGTGCTTCATTTCAAAAACAGCCCTGCCAAGACCACAGGATGTAAGCTGGTGCTCAGCAAACATGCTGGGAAAAGCTAAGGAAGAAATAAAAGAAAGCACAGCATCATATCAGGATCAGCAGAGCGGCGGGGAGCCCAAAAATAATGTCCCACACCTCATAATAAAACATTGCAAGTCTCTGAAACCAAAAAGGTTGGACATCACTTGCCCTTTAACCCTAATGGGTTGTCATAACAACAGGATCTACCCACTGCAACCAGCAAGCGGGAAGGCAGGTTTATCAGACTAATTTCTGCAACTCTACCACCCACATTCCTTCTGTTTAATCTTGTGTGCCAGCAAAAGTATGGTTCATTAGCTGATGTCAGAGGGGAGCTATAGAGATACACAAAGGCGAAAGACCTCATAGAGTGAGAGTTGGAATTACGAAAAAAAAATCTATCTTGATTCAATAGCTATCTCTCCCACTCTCTTTCTCTGTCTCTAAACTGACATGATTACTGAGAAAGGAAAGATCTTGAATGGGCACAGGGGTTTAACCATAAGGCCAAAGCTCAATATTAAGTTGTGATGGGTTGATTGTGAGTAAGCAACATTGTTTGCTGTGTGTGATTCAGTGGGGCCAGGGCTGTGGGCAGGGGGTAAGAACTCGTTGACTTAAAAATTCATTGACGCACATTCTAAGTGTGCTGTGAACCTTATTGGATGGATGCCCATGACCTGCTCCTGAAGAAAGGTTACTGGTCCTTGCATATACAGATAAGGGCATTGTTTCAAAATCGGATGCACCAAGCACACGTAGCAGCAGACTGGCTGCATTCATGGTAACTAAGTTTAAATGCAGCCTAACTAGGAGTTACTATAGGGACCATTAAAGGCTGTCTTTAAAAAATTCTTAGCTGAAAGTTGAGCCAGGAAAAGCAGAAGTGCATTGAGTTCCACAGCAGTTCCTGGTTCCCTGCCATCTTCCTTCTTTTCTGATTGATGCTTCCCTCTTAATCACATCCCTCCCCACACCTCCAGAACTGTTACTGCCAGAGATGCAGCAGCCCAGAATTTACATCTGATTGGTTTTGGATCTACCTGTTCTGGCACCAGGATTTTTCCTTGTGCCCAATTGATGCCAGTGGATGGAAGCAATTAAATTTCACATCTGTTGTATGTGGATAAATGAAATATGTTTGCAATTGTTCCTTTTCAATGCTTTACTTGAAGCTTGGGGCTGGATTTTATGTGCCCCCTCCAGGTGTGTTCTAGGCAGGCTTCCCCACTGCCTTCCTGCCCACCCCCAACCTCACAGGTGGGTGGGCACCAAAATCAGCAGCCCACCCACCCTCTGTAAACAAATATGGGTCATTTAAACTGGTTAACAAGCATATTGACCTAAATGATATGCTACCCATGCCATAACACAGTACAGGCACTCAGATGGGAATGGGCAAGCTGTTTTTTAAAGCATGAACAAAGGCAGGAAGGAAAGGTGGCACCTCATTCAGGGGTGCCTTTTCCCACATCAGGGCACCCCTATGCACGATGTCAGCCTTCCTCACCACCTGCCTGACAGAACACAGTCCCCCACCAGCCTCTGCTCCCTCCTCCCATGACTCTGTGATCCCACCCCACCCTAAAACCCTTTGGCTTTGGTGCTGCCAGGAGTGATGGAGCTGCCAGATGATTGGGTTTGGCTGGAATCTCCCGAGGGCAGTCCCACTTTCCACCAATTTAGTCTGCCCACAGTGTATTATGGCTGCGGGATGGGGGGCTGGCAGGTAACGGGTCAGCTTCCAGCTGCCAGGGAGTGGGCAGTCTGCCCTCCGTAAAATGCAGCCCCTGCTTTCTCATGAAAAAAGGGTCGACCAAGGTGACCAACAACCAGCCTGGCCCGATTGACTGGCAACAATCATAACTGAGGGCCCCGGGAAACCTACTTGAGAATGGTAATGGGAACTTGCCTTCTCAGATTCTGGGTCAGCTGAGGCACAGCTCACATGTGCCATCTGCTGCAAGGGAAACTTTGGCTACAATAGATTGAAGTGTTTGCAAATAATCATGGGCAATAATAGGGGAGGCAGTAGCATAGTGCAATTGTCATTGGGCTAGCAATCCAGAGACCCAGGGTAATGCTCTGGGGACCCGAGTTCGAATCCCACCATGGCAGACGGTGAAATTTGAATTCAACAAAAATCTGGAGTTAAAAGTCTAATAATGACCATGACACCATTGTCAATTGTTGTAAAAACCCACCTGGTTCACTAATGTCCTTCAGAGAAGGAAATCTGTCGTCCTTACTTGGTCTAAACTACATGTGACTCCAGATCACAGCAATATGGTTTAATCATAAATGCCCTCTGAATTCATGGAATCATTGAATCATACAGTGCAGAAGGAGGCCATTCAGCCCATCGAGTCTGCACCAACCACAATCCCACTCAGGCCCTATCCCCATAACCCAAGCATTTACCCGAGCATTTACCTGACACTAAAGGGCAATTTAGCATGGCCAACCCGCCTAACCCGCACAGCTTTGGACTGGAGGAACTGACTAACCAGATGGGTTTTTACAACAAGCGACAATGGTGTCATGCTTATTATTAGACTTTTAACTCCAGATTTTTATTGAATTAAAATTTCACCATCTGTGGGAGCTGACTGAACAAGCTACTCAGTTCAAGGGCAATTAGGGATGGGCATCAAGTGTGAGCCCAGCCAGTGACGTCCACATTCCATGAATGAATTTAAAAAGTCAGTTGTGTGTACATTTCCCTGCATGCAGCACCTGGTCAATATGCTTGTTAACCAGTGTAAAGATGCCACTTCAACCAATAATCATCAAAGAGAAGCCTGGGGCCGGAATTTTACCAGCCTGCCCACCATGGGAATCGTAGCGGGCAAGGGGCGGAGCATGGATAGGTCCACTGACCTCGGGTGTGATTTTCTGGTTTCGGGGTAAGCAAGGCCATAAAATCCCACTCTGTATGTTGGACTGATCATTGGTCACTTTATCCTGTTCTGCCATGTCTTAGCCCTATGCCCATTCAGCTTTGGCAAACATTGTTGTTGAGCTATTTTGTTATCCCCCTTCTTGTGACATCCTTTTAAAACTTCCTCATCCTATTAATACCTTGCCTCCTCTTATTATTGTCATTCCCAGGCCTACCTGACTGCACTTGAAGATACTGGGCCGAATTCTCACAAAAAAATCACTAAAGCAGCAATTTTCCTGCTGTTCGCTAGTGGCAGATTCTCTGGCCTCACCAGCTGCGTGCCCCTGCAGTGGGTTTCCCAGCGGCACAGGGTGGCTACAGTGGGAAATATCATTGACAGCGATAGGACCAGAAGATCTTGCTGCCAGCGAATGGCGCACTGCCTCTCGCTGCCGCGAAACCTGCTGATGGGAGGCTGGAGAATTCCGGCTCCAGTGTCATCTCCGGCAGGAGAAATGATGGGTTGGTCGGTGCAATCCAGATTTCACTCACACTTAGGGTCAAACTCTCCGGCCTCGCCCACAGCTGGGATACTCTGGTCCTGCTGCAGTGAATGGAGATTCAACTGAACGCCAAGTTCTCTGTTCCCAGTGGCACCAGCGGTGAGGCTTGAATGCCTGGAGAATGTTTTGGAGAATGTTTTGGAGCTTGGGGAGATTCCCACACAATTCTCTCACGCTTAGTGCAAAAGCTGATTCCCCCCCACATGAACGACACCAAGCCAGTGTCCTCAGGAGTCAGATTCTCTCGACCCAAGGCTCAATTGTTCTAACATAGGAGAACTGCTGTGAAATGGTCCCTCAGCACTCACTCCCAGTCAGGCCAGGAGGATGGCCACAGGAGGACATGCTTCGCGTTTCTTGCAGGCTGACCCATCAAGGCTGCTGGGTGCAATGGAGGAGAAGTGGGCCACTCTGCTCTTTCAGGCTGGCAGGAAACCCTGGAGTGCTGATACCAAACCTGCATGGGATGCAGTGGCAGCAGCATGACCTCCCGGGCCGGTGTCCAGTAAAAGGAAGAAAATGAATGAACTCCTACAAGGGTGCAAGGGTCAGTAACCACCTGTCACCACCTGGCATCATTCCTGTCTGTCACCCCTGAAATCTCTGTGATCCACTCCCTGTCACCTCGCATCCTCCCCTCACCCAATTTCCCAGGCATCTCCCTCCGCACCCACCTCCCCCCCACCCCTTGGCAAGCCTCATCGTGACTCCTGTCTGCCGAGGCACAGTGCCCACACTTGCCACCTGTTATAGACCCCACCCCAACCCGCTAGGCATCCAGCTTAAAATATCCTCTTTGTGCCCCCCACAGGAAAAGATCTATCACAATAAATGAGACAGGGAGAAGACGGTCAGGCGGAGGGGCGGGTGCCAGAGCGGTGTGTCCTCACCCTCTATGAGGAAAGGGTGCTGCTGTCTCTGAGTGACATGCAGCGAACCCCTTTAGCTGCCAACCTTCATTCTCTGGATTTCCTCTCACCCACTTAGGAGCCCCAATCCCCTAGGCCATTTACAGCAACATCAAGGCGATTGAGTTCAACTCTCTGGCAGGATTTTCTGGCCACGCTTGCCCCAAGACCAGATAATCCCACCCAAGGTCAACAGACCTTTGCATGGTCCCCCCCCCACCCCCTCCCCCCTGCCCGCAATGATTCCCGTGGTGGGCTGGATGGGAAAATTCCACCCTCTGACTCTCGTGCAGAGCTTTCATCAGTGACTGTGAGAGGATCCTCATGAGGAACCTCTGCACCTCAATGTTTAGTGTGTTGCCAGCTGCTTGCATGGTGGAACAGAGCATCTGCCCTGTCTAGGAAACACTTTAGACTTGAAAAATCCACTATAAAAATAATTGTGGTCAAAAATAGATTAGCCATGGCACGAATCAATTCCAGCCTCCCTGACCTGGATCCACTACAGTTTGCCTATCGCCGCAACAGGTCCACAGCAGACGCCATCTCCCTGGCCCTGCACTCAACCCTGGAACACCTTGATAACAAGGACACCTCTGTCAGACTCCTATTTATTGACTATAGCTCAGCCTTCAACACTATTATTCCCACGAAACTCATCTCCAAACTCCGTGACCTGGGCCTCGGCACCTCCCTCTGCGACTGGATCCTGAACTTCCTAACTCACAGACCACAATCAGTAAGAATAGGCAACAACACCTCCTCCACGATCATCCTCAACACCGGTGCCCCACAAGGCTGTGTTCTCAGCTCCCTACTATACTCCTTGTACACCTAAGACTGTGTGGCCAAATTCCCCTTCAAATCGATTTTCACGTTTGCTGACGACACCACCATAGTGGGTCGGATCTCAAACCGTGACGAGACAGAGTACAGGAATGAGATAGGAACTACAAAAGATCGTGAATGCAGCCCGATCCATCACGCAAACCAGCCCCCCATCCATTGACTCTGTCTACACTTCCCGCTGCCTCGGCAAAGCAGCCAACATAATTAAGGACCCCACGCACCCTGGACATTCTCTCTTCTGCCTTCTTCCTTCGGGAAAAAGATACAAAAGTCTGAGGTCATGTACCAACTGACTCAAGAACAGCTTCTTCCCTGTTGCTGTCAACATTAAGTTGATCTTTCTCTACCACCCTAGCTATGACTGTAACATTACATTCTGTACTCTCTCATTTCCTTCCTTATGAATGGTATATTTTGTCTGTATAGCGTGCAAGAAACAATACGTTAATACATGTGACAATAATAAATAAATCAAATCAAATCAAATTAAAACCATTTGCCCTGTCTGGGAACATTTCAGAATGGAGGGAAAAACCAATGGAAAAAGAACTGCAGTTAGACAGAGCACCTGCTCAAAAGTGGAAGCACTTCAGAGAGAATGGACTGTGAAAGACCTTGGGGGGAATTTTCCTGTCCCGACTGCCATGGGAACTGTAGCGGGTGAGGAGGGGGTGACGGACCATGTAAAGGTCCATTGACCTCAGGTGGGATTTTCTGATTTTGGGGCGAGTGATTTTGGAAAATCCTGCCCCTTGTGTCAACAAACAAATCCTTCCTTTGAAATAACCTGGACCTGTCAATCAGATGGTTTGTAAAAGGTAATGGACCGCGAAAGTGAGTGTAAATAATGCAGTGCAAAGCTTTTCAGCATCTCAGCAAGCCCAGAGGCTTTAAATAGTTAAAGGGTCATGAAATGGAATAGAAAAATAACACTTCTGAACTTCTCACCACATCATAGAGAAGGCTTTTAACTTCAATGTGACAGCTGATTGGAAGTGACAAGCTGAAAGAGAGTTCAAAGATTTTCAAAGCTGTGGAGAGTAGACTGGCCACACGACCTCCCATCCTGGGGGAGACCCCCAAAATGAACCCCTCCAGTCCAGTTGAACCCCTCCAACCCCCATCTCACTTGAAGGACATCCCTCTGCATCCTGATAGGGGCTGCTCTGCCCTTGGGCATCTTGGAGATAAGTGTAGAGAGTGTACTCACCCCCCCTGCTCCCCCTCAGATTCCATTGCGCCTGGTCCCCACTTTTAAGGACCAGTAGCTATTTGCACCCACGTGACCTCTGCTGAGGTGTGTGGGGAGGGCGGGGGTGGTGGTGTGGGTGATTCCCAGGAGGTCGCTGCATTCAACTTTAATCTCACTAAATGAAATTAAACTCAATGCAAATTAGTACTTATCAGTTTCTCACCATTTCTGGGCGGAACCTGATCACATTAGAATCCTGATCGCCCGAGAACCTGATCACGCCAGCTGAAGCAGACTGGGAGAATCACCATCCGTTTACCGCTTGGCGCAAATTCCATTTGGGGCCTTTTGCGGAATTCTCTGGCCCTGCGGTGTCTGAGCCCGGGGCCTAGCAGGACCAGAGAATCGCTCCCACTAATAATTATCAAAATAAGGTTAAACGGGAAAAGTAAGTGCTGTTAGCGCTCCAGAATCTAACAAATGTTAAAACAGTGCAAAGAAATGTGGAACTGTTTTACTCATATACATTTTGGGGTCAGCAGTATTCATCACCATTTATTTGAAGAGCGTTTGAAGTTGATAGAAAATGCTATTGAATATTCCAATTCCTCGGGGAGATGTTGCATTCCGAATCAAAGTAAGCAAATGTTATTGTGTTGGAGGCACTCGACTTAAACCAGAACTAATCCTATGCAGCAATTCCAGAAATAGAGGCAACCAGAACTGCATTACCCCAAGGAGATGGGCAGGGGGAGGGGGTGGGGGGAGGAGATTTGGCTTAACTTGTTTATCTTTTTAGCTCTCTTTTAGCTACACAACGTTAGAACTATCAGAAAAAAAGGCAATTTAATTTGTGGTTGATACTCTTTCACCTTTTTAATTGTGGAGCCAAATGGAATACTCCTGACATCTTTCTTTTAATCTGGTAATATTATTCAGCTTATTGAGAGGTTTATTCTGATATTTCTCCAAATATCCCGCTGCATGTTCAGGGTCTGCTTATCTGGATGATGCATTAATTCGGAGATCAGCAGAATAAGCCTAAACACAGTCCAATGACACTTATAAAACACTGCTTTATCCCCTAACATGGAAGGAAAAGCTGCATGCCTAGCCTCTGTGAGAGGACTGTTGCTGAACTTACACCTAGCCCTTCAATGTTTCTCATCACAGCATTGCATTGATTTTGAGATAAAGCACTGTATTAATAATTAAGCAGTCAGTTCCCAGAATGTCCCTGCTAATCTGGCAATATGTTTCAGCGCAGAATTAAGATGCTTGCATAGTGAAAAACAAATTCATGAAAAATGGCAGGGTGGCCACTCCCACTCACTTCCACACTGAGATAGCACAGATGTTATATGCGTGCCCTGCATATATACAGCCTGGATAGGATCTGATGTCAGTTAGCATATGAATATTCAATTGATGAACTATTTGCCATTTCAACTTTACCACTCTAGCTAATACCCTCTCCTATTCATGTACAGCTGAGGGACATGCAACTACTGTTATTTAAAGTTAAGTTTCTTTGTAAAAGTTTGTAAGCACAACAGGGTAGTAGGATGAGATGTGAAAAGTTGATAAAGTCTACAGAGAATGGTACTGGCCATTGATTGTTACTGGAGGGCTTCTGAGTACACCACTTGCTCCCAGCCATAGGAGATATAGTGCAGTTTCCCTTGGGCTACGACAGACGAGAAGCAGCAATAAAAAGCATACTCTGCCCCACCGATCCTGCAAATTCCTCCTCAATACCATCTTGAAACTTGTCCCAAAATTAGGAGAGCTGTCTCACAGACTAATCCAGAAACAGCCTGCCATAGTCACACTCACTGAATCATACCTCGCAGCCAATGTGCCAGGCTCCTCCATCACACCCCTGAGGTGCCAGCAGAGTGCATACAGGTGGAACTGAATCATAGAAACCCAACAGTACAGGAAGAGGCCATTCGGCCCACCGAGTCTGCACCGACCACAATCCCACACAGGCCCTACCCCCATATCCCTACATATTTACCCACTAATCCCTCTAACCTACGCATCTCAGGACACTAAGGGCAATTTTTAGCATGGCCAATCAACCTAACCCGCACATCTTTGGACTTTTGAATGGACTTAGCACATGAATGGTCCTAGGAGTTCTCAATATTGACTTTGGATCACATGAAGTCTCATGTTATCAGGTCAAATAAAAGCAAGAAGCCTCCTGCTGACTATCAGCTAGCGTCCTCTGTCAGCTGGTGAGTGAGTACTCTTCCATGTTGAACATCACTTGGAAGAGGCACAGAGGGCGGCAAGGGCACAGAATGTACTTATGGCAGATGGCTTCAATGTTCATCACTAAGAGTGGTTCAGTAAAACCACTGCTGGCAAAGCCGGCCACATGCTCAAGAACACACCTATCAGAGTGGCAGGACAGACTGATAATGTTGAGAAGGCATATGGCATACTTTTCTTTATTTGCTGATGCATAGAATATGGACAGGAAAGGGTTCGTTTAAACACCACTAATTTCTCCTCTTGCCATCAGTCCATAAACAGAAAGATGCTTTGATTTGTTTCCCTCTCCATTAGCAGTGGTGTATTTCCCAACCTCTCAGTTTTGTTGCGATCCAATGTTTCAATAATAATCCCACAGCAATCTCGAGTTAGGATGAACTCAAAGGATTCATTTATTACGTACCCTCACAATGCAAAAGGAGGGTTACAGTATTGCCTCCACACTCAGACACTAAAGAAAGGGATGCAGAAAAGAAGGTTTTACAGTAGAGAGACCACAGAGAAAATCAATATTTTCTCACATGGGCTCCAGAGTCCAGAATCAAAGTGCAATGAGGTATTCCTTCACAGAGACCAGTGGGTTGAAAACCGATGCTGTATAATTCACTTTTCTGGTGGTATTGACTTCAAAAGATGAGATAGGCACCCAGAGATGATTCACTTCCAGCAGAAGCAGTGTTTAACCTGGGCAGAGTTCCTTTTCTGTGAGGCTGCTAGTCAGATGGTAAACAGTAGACTGAATGGAGGGAAAGCATTCAGGAAGGAGCTGAACACCTCAAGTTTCATTGCCGAGAGCAAGCTGAAGGACAGCGAAAGGAATGCTTGGCAACCTGGTCATCCCACCCACCCACTTCTTCAATCACCATCTGCTCCACCTGTGACAGAAACTGTAGGTTGCTCATTGGAGCCCTCAGTCACCTGAGAACTCTTTTTTAGTATGAAAGCAAGTCGTGTTTGACTCCAAGGGAAGTTCTCTTTGAAGTTCGGCTGTACAGTCCACAGGGGTAGTAGCACCTCAGATTAACAAGGTGTGAGGTACGGCATCACAGTGGCACAGTGGTTAGCACTGCTGCCTCACAGCGCCAGTGACCTGGGTTCGATTCTCTGCTTGGGCACTGTCTGTGCAGAGTTTGCATGTTCTTGACGTGTCTGCATGGGTGTCCTCTGGGTGCTCTGGTTTCCTCCCACAGTCCGAAAGACATGTCCATTAGGTGCACTGGCCATGCTAAATTCACCCTCAGTGTACCCGAACAGGAGTGTGGCGACATAGGGAATTTTCACGGTAACTTCATTGTTAATGTAAGCCTACTTGTGACACTAATAAATAAAATAAACTTACCTTAAAACTGCCCAGTGGCTTCTTTTGTTCTGGGGTCATAGACAGACACAATTTCAGCCATTTCAAAGGTCTTTGTTCAGCTTTAAACATTTTAGAAATAGTGATGAAAATATCTATCTATATTTTATAAAAATATATAGCGCGAGGTCTTAATCCTCACAAATGTAACACCAGGGAAGTCAAGTTATAACTGTATATAACACTAATTTGACCACAGCTTGACTACTGCATCCAGTCCTGATCCCACCACATTACAGGAAAGATGTGATTGCATAAGAGAGAGTGCAGAGGAGATTTATCAGGATGTTGTCAGGATGGGAAAATTTTAGTGATGAAGAAGGAGTGAATAGTCTGGGATTGCATTGCTTGGAGCAGAGGAGGCTGAAGACTATTTAATTGAAGTTTATAAAATTACAAATGGCCTAGATAGAATAAGTATGGATGATCTGTATGCCTGAGCAGAGGGATCAAAAGCCGGGGGAATAAATTTCAACTAATTGGTATAAGGATTAGAGGGGAAATGAGAAACAATTTTTCACCCAGAGGTGAGTAGGATCCTGAAAGAGTAGCAGAGGCAGGAACTCTCATCACATTTAATACTTGGAAGTCTATTTGAGGATCTGTGAGCCACTGGCTATGGACCCAATGGAGGAAGATAGGATTAGACTGGATAGCTCTTCATAGACTGTCCCCAACTTTATTGCCAAATGGACTCATTTTATTTTGAAATGTTTTATGTTTTCTACGATTTCAGACTTAACCTGTGCAGGTGGTGAAAGAACCAACAAGAGGGAAAAACCTTCTTGATCTTGTCCTGACCAACCTACCTGCCAAAGATGCATCTGTCCATGTGACCACCATACCATCCTTTTGGAGATGGAGTCCCATCTTCCCGCTGAGAACATTCTTCATCCCGTTGTGAAGCATACCACTGTGCTAAATGGGATTGATTCCGAACAGATCCAGCGCCCATGAAGTGTTGTGCACCATCAGCACCAACGGAAGTGTAACCTCATGGCCCGGCATATCCTTCGCTCTACTATTCCCACCAAGCCAGGAATCAGCTCTGGTTTAGCAAAGAGGTTTTTTATACTTCTTCATGGGATGTGAGTGTTGCTGGCTAGGCCAGCATTTGTTGCTCATCTCTAATGGTCCTTGAGAAGGTGGTGCTGAGCAATCTTCTTGAACCACTCCAGACCTTTGGTGTCGCTATACCCCAAATACAGGAGATTACGCCAGGAGCAGCACCAGGCATACATAAAAATGAGATACAAGATACAGGACTACAGGCATGCTAACTGGAAGAAGGAACATTTTACACAAAGAGCTAAGCAATCCCACAACCAACGGATCCGATCTAACCTCCACAATCCTGCCACATCCAGTTGAGAATGGTGATGGACAATTAAACAATAAACTAGAGAAGGAGGCCCTTTAAACACCCCCAGCCTCAAGGATAAGGGAGTCCAGCACATCAGTGAAAAAGACAAAGTTGAAAAATTTGCACCAATCTTCAGCCACAACTGTTACCTGAAAGTTCTCTCAAGGTCTCCAGCAGCACTGATGCAGTCTTCAGCTATTTTGATTCACTCCATAGGCACATAGGAACAGGTGTAGCCATTCAGCCCTTTGAACTCACTCTGCCACTCAATATGATCATGGCTGATCTGTGACCTAACTCCATGTACCTGCCTCGGCCCATATCCCCTGATACCCCTGCTCAATAAAACATTGTCTATCTCAGACTGAAACCTAACAATTGAACCAGCATCCACTGCAGTTTGAGGGAGAAAGTTCCAAACCTCCACCACTCTCTGTGTGTAGAAATGTTTTCTAACATCTCTCCTGAACGGCTTGACCCTAATTTTTAGATTATGGCCCTTGGTTCTAGAGCCTTTAACCAGTGGAAACAGTTTATCCTTATCTACCCTGTCCTTCCCTGTAAATATCTTGTAGACTTCTATCAAATCACCCTCAACCTTCTGAATGCGAGAGAATAAAGGCCTAATTTGTATAGTGTCTCCTAATAACTTAACCCTGGAAGTCCAGGTATCATTCTTGTAAACCTGTGTTGAATTTCCTCCAGGGTCAAAACATCCTTCCTAAGGTGAGGCGCCCATTTCACCCACGGCACTCAAAGTGGGGTCCAACTTGAGCTTTCTACATCTGCAGCATAACATCTACATCCCTATTCTCCAGCCCTTTAGATAAGAAGGCCAGCATTCCATTGGCCTTCTTGACTACTTACTGCCCCTGTTCATGGCATTTTAAGGAGCTATGCACCTGAACCCCCAAATCTTGTTGGACATCCACTGAATTTAACTTTGTGCCTTCTAAAAAATGCTCTGGTTTATCCTTTTTTGATCCGAAATGGATAACCTCAGACTTACTTATATTGAAATCCATTTGCTACAGCTTGGCCCATTCATCCAATGTATCAATATCCTGTTGTAGTTTTATGCTGTCCTCAACACTATCTACAATTCTGCCCAATTTTGGGTTGTCTGCAAATTTGGATATCTGAAAAACTATGGCCCCTGACAATATTCCAGCAGTAGTGCTGAAGACCTGTGCTCCAGAACTAGACACATCCCTAGACAAGTTGTTCCAGCACCTTCCAAACCCATGACCTCTACCACTTAGAAGGACAAGGGTAGCAGATGTATGGGAATGCCACCACCTGCAAGCTCTCCTCCAAGGAATTATATTGCCATTTCTTCACTGTTGCTTGAACTCCCTTTCTAACAGCAATGTATGGGGTCCTACAATACATGGATTGCAGCAATTCAAGAAGGCAGCTCACTTAGAGTAAAGGGTTAACATCAGCAGCATACATGATGCTGATGTAATAATGATGTCTGATCACATGACTGAGAAATAAGCGTACTCTGGAAGGAGGAGGCGTTCTGACCATGTGCAGTGGTCTAAATGTTGAAATACTTAGTGTAAATAAAGAGCAATGGTCTTAAAAAGCTACAGACTCCAGCTATTGTAGACAATAGTAGACTCGAGCAGCATACTTTTGGAGAATAGGCCTCTTATTGAGCTGAGTGCCACCAAGTCTGTGTAGCATTCTTCGAACAAAGCAGGTTCACCGGAGGTTTAAACAGTCCATTCTGAAACAATGTGGCTGTTAGCATCTGGTCAGGCAGTTCCAAGCCTGTCTGGTTTCAATGGGAAGTTGATTGTACAAGGCCTGGCTGCTTGAAAACTGTTTGTTCCAGCTCTGCAGTTTGCAAATTGCAGAGTCCGGCTAAGTTTAAACTTGGCTTCCACACGTCGTGTTTTATCCATGCTTATCAAAAAATATCAATATTTCTGTAACCATCCTGGAGGACATGGGTCACCTGACCACAGCACTGAGCTGCCTGGTACAGTCGTGGAAATGAGCAGACAGCATTAAGTGTCTGCTGCCTACGTCACTTTGAATGGCCGTAGGGTAATCACAGGTTATGATCCTCATGCCCAATGTTGGGATATCCAATTTGGTCCCAAATCTTCAGGTTAATGATGTTCCATCAAAACTAGAAAAAATTAGAAAAATATAACAAAGGCAAGGAAAGCATGATGGGGGAAAGAAGAAAATGGAAGGTCTGTATCGGATGGAAGACAGGAAGGATTAAATGACAAAAGGAATGATGGTGCAAGGCAAGAAGAGATGGTAATGAATAACAAAGATGATCCAGGAGGAGCTGTAAATGGCAACAGCAAAACTATTATTAGCATCTGCTGTCTGAAACAATAAGGGCAGTGATTATGGTCCAAAGATATTGCAATCAATGTTGAGTCCAGAAGGTTGTAAAATGTGCGAGATTGATTATGTTGTGTTTCTGTATTTTATTTATACTGTAACTGCTTTGTATCTGCCTTTGTGTAACTAAACACCTGCAGTGCATCTTTGATCAAGCTTCAAAGCCTTTCAACATGTTCAATTCTCAGCAAGACTACAAATAGCAAGTAATCTAGTAGGAAATTGGGAAAATTTAAAATAACATATGGGATAACTATGAGATTGTATCACTTCTCGTTCTGCAGCCAGAAGGTGTTGGGATGACAGTATCGATTATTAATATTATCAGTGAGGTATTGAAAGTACACAACGGGCTTTAGCTTCCAACAGACAAAGACAAAGCTGAGATTGATGCTATTTTTATCAATGTGTGATAAGTAGGTATTGAGGAAACCAATTAAAATGATCAATTTTACATTTTCACCTGTAAACGCCAAGGCCTTGATAAAACTACACAGCCCTTTGTAATGAGACAGTGCACTTCAGTTGGAACATTCAGTAATGGTGCTGTAAAAGAAAATGTAATCAAAGACAGGATAGATATTGAAAAACATGGAAACCTTTTATACAGAGCAAAACTGACATTGACAACTAACTTTAACGCATTTAAAGCTAATGGATTAGCAGGCAAGGAGCTGAAAAGGAGCAGACAGTAATATAATGGAGGGCGCGGGGAATTTTATGGATCCTGCAAGAGTGGAAAATATGGCACGCGGGATGACTAAATTAGGATGGAGCCAAAACTTCAGTTTCCTGACAGTGGCTTTAGGTGCAGAGATTAAGTCAGTGGTGGTGTTGTAGTGTCTCGGGCCTCGTGCTGTACTCATTGGCATAAAACTTTTTAAAATTACACTCATTGTTTGTCTTTTCTGCCAACATTTGATTCCAACTCACTCAACCCAGATACATTCTCATCCCATCGAAGTTGGCTTTCACCCAATTAATTATCACTGTTCTGCGTTTCTCCTTGTCCTTCTCCCTGATCAACCTAAACCTTATGATACAATGGTCATTGTTCCCTAAATGTCCTTCCACTGTTGTTTGATCTACTTCAGCCAACTCATTCTCCAGAACCAGGTCCAACAGTGCCTGCCCTCTCATTGGACTAGAAATACGCTGCTGCAGAAAATTATTTTCAACACATTCCAGGAACTCTTCTCCCTCTTGTTCCTTTGCACTATTTCTATATTTGGATAATTGAAGTCCCCCATTGTAATTAATCATTGATCATAGAATCCTACAGTGCAGAAGGAGGCCATTTGGCTCATCGAATCTGCACTGACAACAATCCCATACAGGCCCTATCCCCACAATCTGTTAGATTAATCTTTCAGTCCTCCTGCATTGGCAGCAATATTGTGCCTTTAGCATATGCATTTACTCTAGCTAGTCCCCCTGACACTAAGGGCAATTTAGCATGGCCAATCCACCTAACCCTCACATCTTTGGACTGTGGGAGGAAACCGGAGCACCCGAAGGAAACCTATGCAGATGGGGGAGAATGTACAAACTCTATACAGACAGTGACTCAAGTCGGGAGTTGAACCCGCGTCCCTGGCACTGTGAGGCAGCAGTGCCAACCACTGTGCCACCATGCTGCCCCAATATAATATATAATTCTTGCATCTCTCCATAATTTATTTGCATTCCATGCATTAGTTGGTGGTCTGTATACTACACTGATCAATGTTGTTGCATCTTTTTCATTCCTTGCCTCCAACCAGAGAAATTCTGTTCTTGACCCTGCTGGAACATGCTCTCTCTCTCTCAAATACTGTAATACCATCTTTAATCAATACTGCCAATTCTATCACTTCCTTTTTTTTCCTTTCGTGTCTATCCTATATAAATATCTTGTATGCAGTAATATCTGCCCTCCTTTGAGCCGGTCTGTGTTATAGCAATAATATCATATTTCTGTTTGTCAACCTGTGCCTGTAGTTCACCATTCTTTTTGAGCACACTCCCAGTCAAGATGGTGTGTGGCTTGGAAGGGAACTTACAGGCAGTGATGTTCCCATATATCTACTAGCCTTGTCCTTCCAGGTGATAGAGGTTGTGGGCATACCAAATCAATCATGTATACTAGTCCAGAGTTGGGGAGTAATGCAAACAGCAGCTCTAGAAATCGTGGAGTTTCTGGTGACTTGTACGAAGGTTACATTCTCTTATTTTGAAGTGATGGATCTATAGTAAATCAATACACCAACAAGTTACAAGGTATTTCCACAATCCCATCACCCCAGTGAGAGACATTTTCACTGGAAGCAAGAGTGGGAGAATCAAGGTTACACAATTGTAGTCCTTTCTCTGAAACATACACCCTTTGAATGTGACTACTGCTGAGAGTGTGAGAACATGGAATCACTCCCCCTATTCCATAATGCTCATAAATGCACCTAAGCACCTTGGCTGCAATTGGAGTATCTTGCAGTTACTTATGTTATTCTGTTCTCGAGTCTATGACTATCAGATAGTCAGTCAATCCTTGGTGTTTAATATAAGGTACATAATTGCCGTAAATACTGAACTGTCCTCACTGTCCGTTAGATTAATCTTTCAGTCCTCCAGCATTGGCAGCAATATTGTGCCATTAACATACCATCTCTGAACTATGTTGGCAGCAGCATAGCCTCCTTTCTAAGGGTAACATATTTTCCAATTATATATTATTTGGTGTTTCTAATTTTCAGACAGGAATAGGACAGTGGTTCCCTACCTCATGGTACCTCTAAACTATAAGAACAATTTGAAGCACGCCTCCTATTGTCTCTGTTTTCGCTTACTGGGAACTTTGTTTTTAACTTCTTCCTGTCACTTTGCCTGCTTTTTTTAACCACTCCATCTCTCTCTCGCTTCTCCCAGGGTTTTTGCGTCCTTTTTAAGGTTTTGCTTTTTGCATGGGACCTTTTTCTTCAGCTCCAAGTTCCGTTGGTGATGCGCATCGGTCTGACCAATGTAAAAAATCTAAATCACGCATGTACGACTCTTTCCCAGCCGGCGCATGCGCAGGAGGCCCAAGATTCACCTTGAAGATGTTTACCACAGGGCTGAAGATGAAGGTCAGTTTGAGTTTAATTACATGAATTTTGAATAGTTTGGAATCTTTTCTGTGGCACACTTGGGGGGTCTTCACAGCACACCAGTGCGCTGGTCGGAATAGGCAGCCAGTTATTAATTATAACATAAATACATGTGTTCAATAAAATTAATGATTCTTTGATTAATAATCAAAGAATAATTAATTCTTGCTTGAATTTGTTTTTAGAGGTTGTAAGTCAGCCGACAGCCAGACAGATATGTGAATCTGCTCTCAGATTTTATGGGATCACATACCAGCCACAAATGAAACAACTCAATGAATCTACACTCTACACATCGTTATGGAACTCCGCTGATGTTATGTGTAAGAGGGTTCCAACCTCAGACACTGGTTTCCCATGGTGTATTTTTTTCGGACATTAGCGAGAAACGTTTGCAGAAACGATGAGAACTCAGACCTTTCTTTTGTTAAACAAACAAAGAATTTATTAAAGTGGAAGAAAGATAATAAAACTCTGCAAAGAACAATCTTATACTTTGCAGTTTAACAGTAAGCACATAGTCCCTCAAAGGCATCTGTTTCCCTAAACTTTGCTGAGACTCCATTTTCCAAACAGCAACCATAAACCTATTGGTCAAATCAAGCCAGAGATTACCACACGTACAGTTTAAGAGACCCGGACTTGGGAATGGTCATTGGTTCAGTGAAGAAAATAATCTTTTGTACAAACTGGCTTGCAATTAGTACTTTGGCCAGAATTCTCCCAAAAATATTCGAAGTGTCGAAGTTGTGTGAAAACGCTGTTTTTTTCAATGGGTGTTCAGTGAAGAATCTCCCACACTCTGTACATTGCAGAGGTCACTAGCGTGTATATCATTATTAAGCTGTGGGCAGGGCTTATTCCCACCCGGGAGGCCAGCAGCATATCACTGAGCAGGCCACAGCACATGCGCCGATCTGTCAGTACTGAGATTGGCACATGCGCAGTGGCCCCTAATTGCCGGCCTCCTGATCGCTGGCCAGCCCTGTGATCCCCCTATTGCCAGCTCTCTGCCCCCCCCTCCCCTACGGCCCGATCACTGGCCCCCCAACCATTCCCGGGCCAGCCCCGAAACCCCCCTGAGCATGTTGCCCCCCCACCCCCAGCCTGCCCCAATTGCTGGCCTCCCCCCTTCCCCCTTCAATCCTGTCTGCAGAGTGGCAGCGGGACCCTCCACCCCCACCGATCACCCCACCAGGCCCTGCCCCATCAGGCTCCGCCCCCATATGCCCCATCCCCCATAGGCCCTGCCCCCTTGGCACTGCCCCATGCCCGATGGACTGCAAGGTGCCCCCTGGGCATTGGCACTTTGCCCCTTGGGCATTGCCAGGGTGCCAATGCCCAGGGGGCACCTCCTGCCGCTTGACCCTCTGGGGAGCCCCGACTGCCCCCCTTCACTCCAGCGGGTTAGACTGCTAGATCCCTGAAAGTGGGGAGCTGGAGGGAACCACTCTAATGGGGGGAGAAACACGAGCGGGCCTGGAGATTTCACTCCTGGGCCCGCTAATCTCATTTCAATTAAATTCAAATGAACATATGAATGATTTCGGCGCAGTGCTGACGCTGCCAGGGATCCAGCGCCAGGAGACACTATCGTGGCGGGAATGCATGCGCAAACCCCGACGTGAGAATTTCCCGGCCCACTGCACTAAACAATTAGTGCAGCAGGATGGGAGAATCATGACCTTCATCTCTAGCTGAGCTGTTTCCTGAAGGTGGCTGCCTCTCTCTTTTTCTTGCTACTGCTTTTTCAACACCTCCTCTGCATCGAAACGCCTTCCTGGCTCACAGCACTGTGATTACTAATTGTATCAATTGCAAAGAACTCCCTGTTCCTCATTCTTTCCTTTCTCTTCATTGCTGCTCAGACAATAATTTACAAAATACATGGCAGGTTGATTTACTTGTACAAAAAAAATCATTTTAATAGCATCCGACCAAATTGTGACAACATGGGATGGAACTTTGACAACAGTGGACCCAACAATTTAACAAATCAATAAGTGGCGTCTCAGCACATGAAATGTGACTCTGCGGAGAAAAACTAGACCATGTGACTGTCAAATTAATACGTAAAATTGTTCTAAAAAGTATAATTAGCTTTGACAGCAGCACTGTCCTGACCACATTGTTCCCAAACCTCCATCATATACAGTAAATTACTGCGAGCAATGCCGTAGGAGCCCAGTAGCAGCATCTTACTGCCATCTCAGTGGAGAAATCCTACTGAGAAATGTTTATCATATGTTGCAGAATCATAAAATGATGCATAAGGAGAACACTTAACCCAATGCAGCAGGGCTGGCTCTTTGAAAAAAGCTGCCCATTAAACCCCACTGCCGTCCTCCTTCCCTGTAAATCCTTTCCCTTTAGCTCAACCGATTCCCTTTTGAAAATTACAGTTGAATCTGCTTCCATCTTCGGCTCCTACAGTGGAATCCAGATCAACTCACTGCATCGCTTCTTTTTAAATAAATTATTGAAAGCTGTGTAGTAACAAATCAAACAATTGGCTGCGTAAAATCTATCCCCATGTCGCCGCGGGTTCTTTTGCATATCATCTTAAAGCTGTGTTCTTACTAGTTCCAGCCTTGCTCAGAAGATAAAAAAGACTTGAATAACTTTCTCTCTGGAGTCTCTGGTAAAGAGAATGATTATTTATTTATATTCTTCACATATTTATCGTTGCCCACTTGGGTGAGCAGCGGCTTCACTTTTCAACTGCTATTCACGTCACGATAAATGAAATAGTGGGCTGAAGGTTTGGCTTTGGTCGAGGCATAAAACTGGTTGTGTTGGAATAGCCACACCCTGCCTGATTTCATTTCCATTGACCGAAAGAATCAGTTAGTTTGCAGAATTAACCTTTCATTCCTTCTTGGAATAAATCATATGCATGGTGCGCATTTTGACACTGTCATCATTGAATCATTGACTACTGCCTTCAGCTTATGTTCTGAGCATTTTGACACATATGGTCATTGGAAGCTGGCAGTAGACTCCCACGCAGAGCATTTCAGGGCTGAACAGTACAGGCCAGTTGTGTTCCCGAAAGGGAAATCAGATTAGAAATAGAATCATAGAATACCTACAGTATAGAAGGAGGCCATTCGGCCCATCGAGCCTGCACTGACAACAGTCCCATCCAGGCCCTATCCTCGAAACCCCACATATTTATCCTGCTAATCCCCCTGACACTAAGGGTCAATTTAGCATGGCCAGTCCACCTAACCCGCACATCTTTGGGCTGTTGGAGGAACCCAGAGCACCTGGAGGAAACCCACACAGACACGGGGAGAACTCATTTGAGGCCAAAATCGAACCCGGGTCCCTGACGCTGTGAGGCAGCAGTGCTAACCACTGTGCCACCATGTTGCCCGTGCTATCCAAATAGCTTAGATCAATATGTTATTTGTATAGTTGCCAATATTTCATGTTTTGTGCAATTGACTTTGAGTGAGCTAGTCTATGCCCCCACTTTGCTGCACCAGCAACCAGTTTTCATGCTCCTACTGCTAAGGAATCACCCAGAAGTCTGGAGAGATTATGGGCGGGATTTTACAGCCTTGCTCATCCCAAAACTGTAAAATCCTGCCCTAGGTCAACGGGTATTTCCATTATCCGTCCCTTGCCCGCTCCGATCCTGTGGCAGGCGGGACAGTAAAATTGCAGCATTTGTGTCAATGCGCTGAGATCCATGTACTGTGGGAAAGGAAGCTGAGCTTCATCCCACATCCCTACATACAAACATAGAAAGCAAGAAAAGAAAAATGATGGCTCTTGGGAAGAATATTTACTTATTGAGACAATGTGAGTCCGGTAGACAGCAAGGAATCCGAATGTCCAGCTTTCCCCACACACTGGTCAGCATAATTGCCTTGAAGCCCAAGTGAGAAGGATTCTGAGTTTGGAACACATGCTTTAGTCCACCTGGTTTTTTTTTATCAGTCTTGTTTTGCATTTGATGGCAGAAGGTTAAAAAAACAGTAAAAACTGGGAATTAAGAACTGAATTGCTTTTTCCTATCGGCAGATGAGCAAAGATAACCAAAGGCCAGAATTTTATGTGAAGAAAACAGGTATGTGCCCAACTCAAACTCACCTCAAATCGTGTGAGAAGACATCAGGCAAGTGCCCCAATGCCCTTACACGGGAGAGCGATATTACAGTCGGCCAGCGCACACGTAAGCCTTAAACACATCTGCAAAATCTTAAAGAGCCAATTAAAGCTATTGATTTACCAACTGAAAGGAATTTTATATTGCAATCATCGCATGGGCAACACAGACATGGACAACATGTTTTCCATGAATTTCCATCCAGAGGAGGGATAAAAGGCTCCAGGAGCAGAGGCTCTGTCTCTTTATTCATAGGAATGTCCATTGAGCCTGTTGCATCAAAGAGATTGTGGTTGATCTGTGACCTCACTCCATAAATCCACCTTTGCCCATATCACTAATACCTCTGGTTAACAAAAATCTATCAATCTCAGACTTAAAGACTACATTTGATGAAAGATCAATTGTCATTTGCTGAAGAGACTTCCAAAATGATCTCTTCATTCACCTTTTCGTGCAGAAGTGTTTCCGGATTGAATTCCTGAAACGTTTAACTTCAATTTTCAGACAATGCCTCCTAGTGCTGGGCTGTCCAACCAGCAGAAATATTTTCCTGCTATCTACCCTGTCTGTTCCCCTTAATGTCTTGTAACCTTTCACCAAAGCACCCTTAACCTTCTAAATACCAGGAAATACAGGGAGAGAGGGTGTTGCCGGCTTTGATCATGGGAGGTGAAGGGGCGGGGGGGGGGGCGGGGGGCGCGGGTGGGAAGAGATGCTGGCTGTGATCGGTGGAGAGGAAAACACCTGCGACCTCTGCGGTGGGGTGGAGAGAAGGTTATTTTTTCCTCTGATCTGGGCACCTTTTAAAAGTGGTGCTCCGATCTCAGTGCAGCCGAGCTTAACCGGGGTGTTTAGGCCCCGACCCTCAACATGACGATGTGAAACACGCCCACCTGTTTTTTGTGATAAAGCGTCAGAAGATCTGGAGAGAAAAGCAGCCTGTTTCTCTGAGAGAAACACACCGGTTTTCAGTCAGACCCTGACACGTTTCCACTTCCGCCCAAGGGGCCCCAATATAAGACAGAGATGAGGAAAAATGTCTTCTCTCAGAAGGTTTGAGTTACTGAATCGCCTACTCCTGCTCCTATTTCTTATCTTATGTGGTTATGACCTTGGGCGGTGACTTCACACAGCTCTCCGGCTTGAAAATTTGGCTTCAAAGTGCAGCATCTCAGCATAGGCTCCAGCAGTCTGGCCTGGCTGTCTGACAAGCAACAGCATGGAACTGATGGAATGACAGGGGAGGAAGCGGGAGTGCTGTTATCCTGAGAGGATAGCAGTTTTGTGTTTCAGATTTACTGATCTGTTGGACATCAGATTGATAGTCTGCTGTGACATCCTGGAAACCTCTGTGAACAGTTTTCTCTCTACCTATGAGGGCAGCAGTTGGTAAGGCAACAGTAGAAGCTTCCAGTACAGCACACAGATCTGTGATGGAAACTGATCAAACTGCTCCTCACCAGAGCCACCAGACTGTGCCTCGGAGAGAAAGCCTGGCCTATCAAAATCCTTATCTGACTTTTTTGCAGCAGAACTAGGGCAGAATGGGGTTGGATGGTGGACAGGTGGGGTTGGTGGTAGGATTGGGAAAGAAGATAGGAGATAAGGGTGCCAGGGATGAGGGTGCCAGGAAAGAGGGTGCCGAGGATGAGGGTGCTGGGGAGTGCCTGTCACCTTCCGCACTCCCTGTAATTCACTCAAGCATGAGGAAGGTCAAGGATGGCCTTCTCGCACAAAAGCCAACTGAGGTCCTTAAGTAGTCAATTGAGGCCACTTACGGCCTTTATCCTGCTGCCACTGGTAGACCTACACCAGTTGCGGAGACCACCTAACAAAAGTGGGCCTCTCTGTGAGCTGAGAGGGGAACTTTTCTGATCAGACATCCTGTGGCACGCCCCTGGCAGCAAGGGTCACCCTTTCAACAAGTCCAATAGTTTTCTCTAGAATGCACCCACTGCCCCCTTGCCAGGGTCTGCTAGACTTGCGCTGCTGAGCCCAACATACCTAGGTTCCATTCCAGAGCTTACTCCATTTTGGCTGGTCCAGTTTGGATGTGAGACCCGCAGTGGCCACTGTTCCTGGTGGTGCTGCTGAGACTGAAGAGTTGCCTTCTCTCTGAATAGTTGACAGCTTTTGGAGATGGGATTCCTATCTTTAAAGGGACAGCAGCCCAGATGCCAGGCAAGTAATTGCCTGGGGCATAGGACTACATCAGGGCTCCCAGAAGCAGCTGCACTGAGGTTATCCCCAGCTTTCCAGGAGATTTGATAGAGATGTTCAAAATAATGAGTGGCTGGACAGAGTAGATAGGGAGAAACTGTTCCTGCTCACGACAGCATCAAGAAAGAGCGGGCACAGATTTAAAGTGATTTGCAAAAGAAGCAAATGCGATGTGCGGAAAGTCTTTCTCACTCAACAAGTGGTCCAGGTCCAGAATGCTCTGTCTGGGGGAGTGATGGGGGCCGGTTCAATCGAGGCATTCAAGAGGACGTTAGATGATTATTTGAATAGAATGAATGTGCAGGTGTACGGGGAAAAGGCAAGGGAGTGGCATGAAGCCATGATGCTCATTTTGATTTGATTTGATTTATTTATTATTGTCACATGTATTAACATACAGTGAAAAGTATTGTTTCTTGCGCACTATACAGACAAAGCATACCATTCATAGAGAAGGAAAGAAAAGACTGCAGAATGTAGTGTTACAGTCATAGCTAGGGTGTAGAGAAAGATCAACTAAATGCAGGGTAGGTCCATTCAAAAGTTCTTGAATCGATTGGTACAAATCGATTGGTACAAATCCTCAGACTTTTATTTCTTTTTCCTGATGGGAAAAGGTGGGAGATAGTATATCCGGGGTGTGTGGAGTTCTTAATTATGCTGGCTGCTTTTCTGAGGCAGCGGGAAGTGTGGACGGTGTCAATGGATGGGAGGCTGGTTTGAGTGATGGGCTGGGCTTCGTTCACGACCCTTTGTAGTTTCTTGCGGTCTTGGGCAGAGCAGGAGCCATACCGAGCTGTGATACAATCAGAAAGGATACTTTCTATGGTGCATCTGTAAAAGTTAGTGAAAGTTGTAGCAGACATGCCAAATTTCCTTAGTCTTCTGAGAAAGTAGAGGCATTGGTGGGCTTCCTTAACTATAGTGTTGGCATGGTGGGACCAAGACAGGTTGTTGGTGAACTGGTGAACGTGAGGCTTTCGACCATTTCTACTTCATCCCCGTTGATGTAGACAGGGGCATGTCCTCCCCTACACTTCCTGAAGTCAATGACTATCTCCATTTTGTTGACATTGAGGAAGTGATTATTGTCATTGCACCAGTTCACCAGATTCTCTATCGCTTTCCTGTACTTTCCTGTGTTGAGGATGATCGTGGAGGAGGCGTTGTTGCCTATCCTTACTGATTGTGGTCTGTGGGTTCGGAAGTTCAGGATCCAGTCGCAGAGGGAGGAGCCGAGCCCCAGGCCATGGAGTTTGGAGATGAGTTTCATAAGAATAATAGTGTGGAAGGCTGACCTGTAGTCGATAAATAGGAGTCTGACATTATGGGCCCGATTTTACCATTTTCATTCTAAGTGTTGAATCTGGGCGCAATTCAGATCCGACTTGGAAAACTGCTCTCACGCACCCCCATACACGCTTAGCCTGAAAATAAAATCGCGAGTCTGAATTGCACTGTGGGCGGGGCTTATCGTGCCCAAAACGCTGCAGCTCTGATGGGAGTTTTGAACTGAGAATCGCACCTCTGTCACATCGCTCCCGGGTCGCAAAAAACGGATAAAGCGGCCGGGAGCAAAAAGCGGGAGTGATGGCCCACACTGACATCGCCTCACCTCCACAACATAACTGTCCCCCTTATCCACCCACCCTCCCGCTACCCAGACCGATCGTGACCCTCTGCCCCCTCTCCCCCCACCGATTGCCCACAGAGAGTGGCAGCGGTCCGCCCCACCCCTCGCCCCCACCAGAGATCCATCTGGCCACCCTCCTTCCTCCCTCGCACTCCCGGCCAGAAAGCCATCTGGCATCCCCCCCCCCCCCAAACCAAAGAATGATCTGACCTCCCCCCTCCCCCGCACCAGAGAACAATCGGGCCTCCCCTTACCCACCTCCCCCCCCCCCTCCCCCCCCCCCCCCCCCCCCCCCCCCCCCCCGGCTAGAGAACGATCGGGCCCCCCCCACCACCCTGCCAGAGAACGACTGCTGCCATCTGCGGGCGATCGGTGGGGGGAAGGGGGGCAGATGGTCACGATCAGTCAGGGTAGCGGGGGCGGGGTGGATGGATAAGGGGGACAGTATGTCTGTGGAGGCCATCGCTCCCGTTTTTGCTCTCAGACAGCTTTATCTGCTTTTTGCAGCCCAGGAGCGATGTGGCAGGGGCGCGATTCTCAGATATTTTTTCACCACGCATGCGCAGTTCAAAGCTCCGATCGAAGTAGCAGTGTTTCAGTCGCGATAAGCCCCGCCCACAGCATGATTCAGACTTGCGGTTTTGTTTTCAGGCTGAGTGCGTATGGGGGTGCCTGAGAGCGGTTTTCCAAGCCGTATCTGAATTGCTCCCAGATTCAGCACTTAGAATCAAAATGGTAAAATCGGGCCCATAGTGGATCCAGGCAGGCCGGGAGGCTGGAATTGATTCATGCTATGACTAGCTTTTCGAAGCACTTCATAATGATGGATGTCAGAGCCACCGGACGGTAGTCATTAAGGCACGCTGCTTGTCTTTTCTTTGGTACCGGGATGATGGTCGTCTTCTTGAAGCAGATAGGGACCTCAGATTGTTGTAAAGAGTGGTTGAAGATGTCTGCAAATACCCCCGCCAGCTGGTCCGCACCAGGATCTTAGTGCTCGTCCAGTATCTCATCCGGCCTTTCCGTGGGTTGACCTGCAAGAAGGCTGTTCTGTCGTCTGCAGTGGTGACCTCAGATACAGGTTCGTCCAAGGCATCCGGGGTGGAGGGCATGCTCTCACTGAACCCTTGCTCAAAATGGGCCTAGAATGCATTGAGCTCATTGAGTTTGGAGAGTCAGTGCAGACACAATGGGCCAAACGGCATCCTTACACGCCATAACAATTCTGTGATTCTGTGACCTGTCAGTGAGTGATCTGCAATATGTTTGATAGAGCAGTTATTATGGATGGATTGCTGCCTGTATTGTGCAAGCTGTGAATTCTAGGTGCAAAACTTGCAACAATGTATGAGGCCAGAATAAAGCGTATGATTTGAAAGGCGGAGCACTGAATGACTTGCTAAGTGGGTGCTGGTGTTTGTGTGAGTTGAGCAATGGATGAGGTTAGTGGTACAATTGGTAGGATGTATCATCTGAAGATGAACGTATCCACCTTGGCATCATGTGTCAGATCATTAAATTTCTTCCTGCACTGCGTCCGTGTTCTTGAAACATTGGGCTCTGCTGTTATTTCGTCCCATTGCCTCCTTCCTGAGCAATTGTTCAGGATGGTTTCCCACCCCCTTGCAGATACATGATGTTTTTTCCTTCCCTCCATGTCTGGTAAGCAGACTTTCAGGGCATTGTCAGCAATCCTTGGTACTCTCTTTCTGATTCATGTTCAGCCATTTCTCAAAGTGTCACAACACAGTCTGACTTTTGAAAAAAAATTACACCACGAATTGGAGAAGAGTATTTGGGAGGAAGAAACACTGTCAGTCTGTGCACAGAAGCACAGGTTATAAGATGCAGGAAAGTAGCTTCATTGGGGACTTGTTTCACACTGTGAGGCAGGAATTGCACTCACGTTGATGTAGAATGTGCAATTCAACAACAGTAGCTTTCTTAGTTGAAGCTGACTCCCAATGACAAGCTTTCTTCATCGCTTGGTGGAGAAGGGGAACAGAAGTTCCTTTGAATTGAGACAGCGCGAATTTGACAGATCAGCTGACTGAAGTTTAGAATCAAGTCAATCATCTATAACACTGCTTATAGAAACAGGGAGATATATTTGCTTTTTGATTGCCTGTAGCTTCAGATATATAATTTGGCAGGATTTTTTTCAAACTGTGAGAGCGCTGTGTCATTTTAGTAGTTAGCATTTTCTACTGTTAATTTTCATATGCAAATTAGCATCATGTATATTCAGTGTTTGTTCTCTCAGCTTGGTTATGGTGCATTCAATTAAATCCAAATTATTAAAAATGTTGTGGTTCAGTGATATAGGCTGAACGTGGAAAATACTCAAGTTTATTTATTAGTCACAAGTACGGCTTACATTAACACTGCAATGAAGTTACTGTGAAAGATCTACAGCTTTAAAGCAATATTTCTCATCAGATTTTGACATGATTCTCATTTATGCTGGTTTTTTCTTGTTCTTATTTGTTTCCACCCTGCAAATTGTACATGACCTTTCTGCACAGTCTTTCATTGTGCCAAAGTTGATGGCACGGTTTTCTTGCAGATGTAGATGTTGACCCAGGAACTGTAAACACTTGGTTGGGGTTCAAATCTGAGGTGTTCTTCTGCTGGAAAGAGTTTTGTCTGCCATTGCTTCTCTGTTGATCGATCCTTTAGCCCAGTATCCCAGTTCACTTAAGCTGGCTCACCTTTCGCACCCACATTGTTGCCCTTACTTAAGTTTAAAATACTAGTCTTAGACCCACTCTTCTCCCTTTCATACTGGTTGTAAAATTCAATCATATTGTGGTCACTGCTCCCTAGGGTGGCTTCATTCATGGGATCATTAATTAATCCTATCACATTACACATTACCTAGTTGAATATCATCTACTCTCTGGTTGGTTCCAGAATGTGTTGCTCTAAGAAACTGGCTGGAATTTTCCTGTCCCCCCCCCCCCACCACAGGAATCGGAGCGGGTGGGGGATGGACTATGGAAAGGTCCGTTGATCTCAGGCGGGATTTTACAGTTTCGGGACAAGCGAGGCCATAAAATCCCACCCACTATCTCAAAAACATTCTATGAACTCCTCATATAGGCTGCTACTACCAATCTGATTTTTCCGGTTTATATGCAAGTTAAAATCACCTTTGATTCATGCCATCCCTTTATCACAAAGCATCCAATATTTATTCTCGTATACTTTATCCTAAATTGTGATTATTGCTGGGGGGCCTGTAGACCACTCCCACTAATGATTTTTCCCCTCTGCTCTACCCTGCAAATTTCTGCACAGTCTTTCATCTTTTCGTTCTTCAGCTTTACCCAAATTGATTCTACATCCTGATTTCCAGAGCCAAGGTCATCCCTAACTATTGCCATCTTAATTAGCAGTGCTACCCCTCCACCTCTGCCTAGCTTTCTATTCTTATTGAATGTCATATACTATTCAATATTCAGAACCCAATACTTCCTTCCAATATCTTCCTGCAGCCATGTCTCCATAATGGCTGTCAGATTATATTTATTTACTTCAGTGTGCATTATCAATTCATTAACTTTGCTATGAATGCTATGCACATTCAGATACGGAGCTTTTAGTTTTGTCTTTTTGTTTATCTTCATGTTGATGTATGCTTAGGTATTTTGCTCTTTGTCCCTTCCTGCCATTCTCTGACCCCTCATTTCCCTTATTACTATTTTGCTGTCCTGCTTTGACTGTATCCCTTGATTTGCGACATCTACCTCAGGGTGATCTTTACCCATCCCACACCACCCCTTTGTTTAGTTTAAAGCCTCTCTGCTTCCCTAGTTATTCAGTTTGCTAGATCACTGGTCCCATCAGGTGAATACTATCCCAATGATACAGCCCCCACTTTCTCCTGTACTGATGCCAGTGCCCCATGAACTGGAACCTGTCCTTTCTTCCCAAAGGTGGATTTGCCACATCCCCTCAAAGGGCTGAGGAAATATCTCATTAAGTGACGTGGATGCTGTCTGAATTCCACCCCAATCACAGGATGTCATACTTTCAAAGACACAGCAGGGATGGAAAGCCAGGGTGGTGAACGTGCCAGCAGTGACTGATTGGCTGCACCCACCAAGATGCCAACAATCACTTTTGTGAGCCCCACAGAGAGTATGACAATGACCCTGGGAAAATGTGTTCTCAAGGGAAAGGCAGATACATATTTGCACTATCTGCTGCAAGACAACCTGTGATTATCATACAACATGGACAGTGACAGTAACCGTCATCTATCATTCAGCTGCAGATTCATATCCCCACCCAGCAACCCTTGTCCATTCATCTCTGCATATCTCCTTTTGAATATATGCCCTTTGACCTTGGCATAGAATGCTAATTGAGAATGGATTGAGATGCCTCTGATCTGTCTAAAATACAGCAATAGGCATTGTGCTGACTACTCCAATATTGAAATGAGACAACTAGAGACACAGAGGGCCCAATTTTACCATCGCGTTGCACCCGTTTTCAGACACGAAAACTTGGTAAAGTCGGGCATGAGGCAAGTAGTGCGATCCGCGCCCGCCTCCACGCCGGTTCCCCCTTTACCAAGGCTCAAAAATGGCTGTGATCGAGACCATGCCCGAAACAGGTGCGACGGCCAATTAAATGCATTTGCATACATTTCAATTGACTTAATGGGCTGCATGCCCAACCCTAACGGCACTTCCCCCTTTACCACTGCATTCGCCCATCCAGAATCGGCGTGAAACAGACATGCTCCATATAAACGAAAATTACTGCAGATGCTGGAATCTGAAACCAAAAGAGAAAACGCTGGAAAATCTCAGCAGGTGTGGCAGCATCTGTAAGGAGAGAAAAGAGCTGACATTTCTCGTCCAGATAACCCTTTGTCAAAGCTAAAAGGCATAGAAGGTGGAAGATATTTATACTGCAGGGGGAGGGAATGAAAGATGAGTCATAGCCTCAGAAACCAGGGGAAAAGACTGTTAATAGCTGTCCACAGAGAGAATAAAGTGTGTGAATAGCCAAATGGCAAAGAAGCTGTAAGCTGTGACAGAGGGAGATGTTGAGTGAAGTAGGGGGAAAGAATGGGGGGAAAGAAAAATGAGGAAAGACAATAAAGAAATAAAAGATAGAGAACAGTAAAAATAAAATAAAATGAAAACAAAGGGGCCGAGGTGGGGTAGAGCGAATCATCTGAAGTTGTTGAATTTGCTGTTGAGACTGGAAGGCTGTAAAGTGCCCAGCCGGAAGATGAGATGCTGTTCCTCCAGTTTGTGTTGAGCTTCACTGGAACATTGCAGCAGGCCAAGGACAGACATGTGGGCATGGGAGCAGGATCATGTATTAAAATGGCAAGCAAGGGGAAGGTCAGTGTCCTGATTGCGCACAGACCGAAGGTGCTCAGCAAAGCGATCACCAGTCTACGCTTGGTCTCTCCGATATAGAGGAGACCACATTGGGAGCAGTGAATGCAATAGACCAAATTGAAAGAGGCACAAGTGAAACACTGCTTAACCTGGAATGAATGTTTTGGACCTTGGATGGTAAACATAGAAGAGGTAAAGGGACAGGCGTTACACCTTCTGCGATTGCATGGGAAGGTGCCATGAGTGACGGGAGAGGTGTTGGGTATAGTGGAGGAGTGGACTAGGTTATCCCGGAGGGAACGGTCTCTGCAGAATGTTGACAGAGGGAGTGAAGGGAAGATGTGTTTGGTGGTGGCATCACGCTGGAGTTGGCGAAAATGGCGGAGGATTATGCTTTGCATACGGAGGGTGGCGGGGTGGAGTGTGAGAACAAGGGGGACTCTATCCTTGTTCTGGGAAGGAGGGGAGGGAGAGAGAGGCGTGGCATGGGAGATGGACTGCATGCTGTTGAGGGCCCTGTCAACAACTGCAGATGGGAATCCACGGCTGAGGAACGATGCTCCATATAAGTCTGATTCGGGTGCTCCATCAGTGAGGGTTAGTGAGGAGTAAGTGCCGAGTGTCCGATGCCTCTCTGCTTGATATTGGAGGGGACGGAGGTGGGGGGGAGGGGGGCAGTTAGGTCCACTGCCACTCTGCCTGTGATCAATGGGGGGGAAGGGGGGTCCTCTGCCACTCTGCCTGTGATTAGTGGGGGGAAGGGGGGTCCGCTGCCACTCTGCCTGAGATCAATGGGGGGGGGAGAGGGGGTCTGCTGCCACTCTGCCTGAGATCAATGGGGGGGGAGAGGGGGTCTGCTGCCACTCTGCCTGAGATCGGTGGTGGGGGGGGGGGGGAGTGGGGGGGGGGGGGGGGAGGGTGGATCACTCTGCCTGAGATCGGTGAAGGGGCGGGGGCAGGGGCCTGCGATTGGTCTGGGTGGCGGAGGGGGTGGGGGGATAAGGGGATCAGTAATTTTGTGGGGGTGGGGCAATGTCTGTGGGAGCCGAGGGAGGCATTATCTGGCCCGGGAGGGATGTGGCAGGGGAGCAGCATTCTATCTTTTTTTTCTGCGCATGCGCAGTTGGAGGCGCCGATCGGAGCTGCAGGATTTCGGGTGTGTTAAGCTCCGCCCACAGGCTTGTACAGCACGATTCGGACTCGCTGATATTTTTGCCGGCAGAGTGAGTATGGGGACACCTGAGAACGGGACTAAAAGTCGGATCCGAAACACTCCCAGATTCAAGTCCGCCCAGCACTTAGAATCAAAATGGTAAAATAGGGCCCAGAGTCTCCTTTTGTGTTGAACAAAGGAGCTTCGCAAGGCACAGGAGAAAGTGTCAAGCAGAAGGTCAAGACATGAGAATGCTAAATGCTTTCCCATGAAGGTGCAGAGTCAGGGGCCTGGATTTTCATCCTCAAAGCAGAAATTGTGATTTGGACCATTTTCCAACATTGTGATTGTGCCTCTAGCTTGGCAGTGGCCAGGCACACTGTTCTCATGGTGGGGCAGTGGGAGTAAGCTGGAGTCAGACTAATGTAAGAATTCAGGTTTCGACGAGTAAAACCCCTTGAATGAAAACTCTCAAGGTCTGAATTTTGAATTTGTAACACTAGGTCCTCAGTTGTGTTGACCTACAAGGTACGAATAACGAGTATTTATAAATCAAGTAGAATTTATTAAACAAGATTTTACATATACTTATCACAAAGCAGTGAAAACAATATAGAAGTTTCTCATCTCTCCAGATCCTGGAGTTCTTGGTGTTGTCAACACAGGCGATGTCTCTCTCTCTCCTTTGTCTTTGAAGTGATGTTGAACTGTGTCCAGAAGAGCCTTACACCAGCGGGAGAGGGGGAGGGGGGCAGTGGGGGGGGGGCGGTGCAAAGCATGTCATTAATACTTAAATCGACCTCGTGCCCTGCCGGTATGATCAGGGAGGCGAAAAACTGGGTGTGAACCTGATTTTTTGCCTCCCGCCCTATCTCACCGCCTCGCCTCGCTGCAGGTCGGGCAGAATAAGGTCATAAGATCACACTCTAAGTGTCATCTTTAGTTCATATGTTTTAGCCATTCCTTCAAACTGGTTTTTAAAAATACACCCAATTACATTGAGGCACATCCAGCTGCTTCAGCTCAAAACTCAAAGTGACTTAGACAGAAAACAATTAAACAATTTTGTTTCTTCATAAACAATAGCTTTTCTGTAAAGCATTCCAGCTCGCAGAAATTCAAACTGAATCATTCAGAAGCCGGTTAAAAAATCTAAATATGTTACAGGTTCTAAAGATTAATAGAATGATCAAAATCTGACATTACTTGTTCTCAGAAGTAGGGCCAAGGTGGGAATGGGAACAGGAGGATGCCAAGGAAGGCAGGTTCGAGGCCCATTTCCATTCACTGGGCATCAGCCCACTTTAGTAAATTAGTTTGAGGCCCCATCTTTCATCGCCCCCAACCCAACACACCACCTCTATACACCACATGGCCCTTCACATTCCCTTACTCCCTCCATACCACCACGTTCACACCATACCTCGATGTCCACTTCTTATCACCACCATGTTGACTCATTCAGAACCCATGGTGGATAGAACCATGAACCCAATGATAATATTGAGAAGTCTTTGAGATGCTCATGAAAATGTCAACAAAACAAAGTTCCCTTGATGGCTGTAGTAACAATCCCTCCTGAGTTGAATCCATTAGTAGGGCTTGGAGTTCAGCGAAACATTCATACTGTGATTCCAAACCACAGCCGTGTAAACAAAATTTCTAGAGCTGAGTACTTTACATCCTTTTGAAGCAGAAGAACAGATGGACCTCTGATCCACAACTTCAAAAGGCTGAGTGACCGACTGGACTGTCAATCAAATCTATCTCTGCCTTAAAGATAAGACCATAAGACATAGGAGCAGAATTAGGCCACTTGGCCCATCGAGTCTGCTCCGCCATTCAATCATGGCTGATATTTTTCTCACCCCCATTCTCCTGCCTTTTCCCCATAAACCCTGATCCCTTTATTAATCACGAACCTTTCTATCTCTGTTTTAAAGATAAAGATAAATAAAATATAATGGCTGAATTCTCCAACCTCGCCTGGCTGGGATTATCCAGCTCCGCTGCCATGAACAGTGATTTGGCTGAGCACCAAATTCTCCGTTCTCACTAGCAACAGTAGCAGGGCATGTAAGACCAGGGAAATCCAGCCTCCATCATAGGGAGAAATTAACACACTAAAACCTTAACCTCGGTACTGTTAAATGTAGAAGAGCACTTTATCAATTGAATAAAGTATTCTAATGCATCTGATTACTTTTATAATACTGGTCAATTTATTGGTCACTTATCTTTGAAGAACAAAGATCTATCTTTAATCACTTTATTCATTTGTAAACTGTTTAAGTTATTATATAGCATTACATTTTGACATATGAATTTGTCAACACCTTTTGAACTTACCTGTTGAAATGTTCCTGACTCCAAACTAGGCTCCTTCCATCATTCAGGACTTATCAGATGTGCTGTGAATTACATCTCCAAACAAAATGGGCCTTAGTTCATGGAAATAGTGGGGTGTCTACGCCTGCAATGGAGTAGACAGAGGCAGGATTTCTGCATGGGGGCTTGCTACATGTATCCTTATTTTTCGCATATAAAGATAGAAATGGGCACAGGAATCCCAGAACTGGCTCCCACCTGCCATTTTTAAATCACCCCACCCTCCATTCAATCATAGATAGAACCATGAAAATACAACTCAGAGTCTTAAGTGAAATGAATTATGCACATGCATCCCCAGAGGAATGAAAATCCTGAAGTGGCCATCTCTGATCCAACCTCAATTTCCTCCACAAGCCTACACTAGGATACCACCTTCCAAAAGAACGGAACATGGAGAGATCAATAGCGAAGCATTCACACACATCTTCAGTATGATAAGCATTACCGCAGTTCCGCAATCTCTTTTTACAGCACTTTATTATCTCTGCTGCAAGGAGGATTCAAATATCATCTACTTAATTCAGTCGAGAAAATATGCAAACTGACTGAAGTGTCATTAAAGATCTTGCATATAGAATCAAAAGTGGGGAATTATCTTTGTAATCTGTTTTGAACAAAATTATTAGGCTTTACAGTCTTTTTCTTCTCTAAGCCTCTTTAACAGCCTAAGGAGTGGATTGGAGGAATTATCCAGTGACTGCTTTATCAATCAAATATCTGTCATTACTTTCCTAAATCCGACACAGATTTACCAACTGCTGTAATACACACAAATCTACTTCAACAGAGTCAATGTTATACACATTAACTATCTCCAGCAGATCTAAAGGGTAAAAGTCTATGAAGGTTCAAAGAACCTTTAAGCTTCGGCCAAACAGTGATCTTTTATATGTTGTCTAACTGGCCCCGTGTTCCACAGGATAGTGTACATTGGATGCATTACTAGCTCATTTCAACATAGGTATAAAACCCCTTGATGACACGAAATGGATGTACTTGTGTCATTGTTGCAAATATGTTCCTGAGACTCTGTATGAAACTGTACAAGTGCAAATGCTAACCAGATCTATTTTACTGCATGAAAGAGGAAAATAAGAGATGTGACCCAGGATAAGCCCAAGTATCTCCATGCATCATTCTACAATTTGTTCAGAAATCCTATATTTCAAAATAATTATTTTCACTAAATAATTATCTATTCTTTAATGTTTTACTAAAAACCAACGATTGAATTTTGTTGATTACTGCCAAATCCAGCCATTGGGGCCAAAACCAGGAGGGAATCCCACATCAGTGGGCAAGAGGCCTCCACTAAGGTCACTGTCCAATTGATGGTGGACCTCCATCAAGAGGTTCCAGACCAATCAGAGGACCAGCAGCTCAGCAGCCTCACCAGCACCATCACTGTGGTGGTTATTGTTGAGGTTGCAGCTCCTGAGAGAGGGCATGTCAATGGTTTGGGGAAAGCCGGGGCCAGGTAACCAGGCCTGAGGGTTTGATGGTCTGTTTGGCAGACGTAAACAACAGGATACACTGTTGCTGCCACGGTGGTCGATGCCACTGATGATCCCTCCATGGGCCAGGGAGTGCTCATAAAGGACACCTGTACCCCCCCTCCCCTGGAGGCTACCAGGAGGCCGCAATGTTTCACCAACCTACCAGCATGGGAAAAATGCCAAAGGAGGAAGTAGATTCGATCCCCAGTGTTTATCAAATACACCTACGCTCCTGCTGCTGGCAAAATGATATGGTAGTGGGAAGACATCAGGTTCCTCTGCTGTAGCCTTCTCCCACCATTTTGCCAGGGTGGAAATAGGTTACCCTGCTTGGTATTTGGTCGGGGAAGGTGGTGGTGCCTGCATTGCTGGCTCTATTTCCCAATGGGAATGTCCCCTCCCCCAAAACCTCCCCTCCTGTTTCTGCCAGGCCTCCCATCACAACCCATCCCTCTCTCTTCCACCCCCCCCTCCCCCCTCCACCAGACCTGTCTCTATCATGTGACTTCAGATTTACCTGGTGCAGTGCATCCAGCATATACACAGGTGGAACTGCTTGTACTCCCAGCTGTGACCACCGGGCTCGGTAGCATTGCTGGGGCTAAAGATCTGCCAGACAATCAAATTGGCCAGAAGCTCTGATACAGAACCTCCTCCCAAGTGGCATGAGGAAGTCCTGCCTCCAGCCAATTCGCACTCCGCGGTACATTAACTGGCTGCGGGGCTTTGGTGATAGGTGGGGATGCGCTCTCCACCAAATTTTTTCTGCAGTGGGGCGTCAATCCTCGCAACATAAAAAACCCTGTTCCAAGTTTCTATTACTAGAATTCAATGTTTAATATTCTAGTTAGAATTGCCATTGCAATGTAATAATCCCTGGATGGGAATATTTTCTCAATTTGGGTAAGGTGCTATTGATTGACCAAAAGAAATAGTTCAGAGATTGTTCAGCTTCAGATCATATTCTATATTTATAACCAAATGCTTAACTCCTCCAATGCCTTAGTTTCTAACTGGATTCTGTGCAAGTTGCTCAGAGAGACTATTGTCTCAGAGTCTTGGCACTTGAAGTACAAGTGGAAACAAATCTATGTCCTTGGTTATTACAGAGAGACATGGACTGACCTTTAGTTCCATAGATTTTCAACAAATATTATCAACAAGCTATTTTGGTGGCAATTTTGCTTTGCAGATATTAAAAATTAAACGAGGGGTCCTGCCAGGGAACCGTTTTGAAATCCAGTTTGACTGATAATGTTAACCAGCCGTGGAGAATATATTTTGCATCATACTTCATATCAAGTGGAAAGGGAAGGATTCTAGCTTAACGTAATTGTATTACTTTTCAGTGCTCTTCTTATCATTCTATTGCTATATGATTAAGGACTAATACTGAGGTAATGGCAATGGGGGCTGGACACTGGAGTGGTGGGGTTGGGGGGTGTGGATGATTGGAAGTCAGAGAATTGGGTGGGGGTGAGGAGTCAGACATCAGAGGGATGGGGGTGAAGGCTCAGATCTCAGGAGGCTGCGGGGGGGCGGGGGGGAGGGTAAGGGGGTCGGACGTCAAGAGGGTGGGGGTGTTTGAATTTGAATTTAAATATTATTAGTGAGCCTGGAACGGAATCGTCCAGAATCACTTGCCTTAATGGCCTTGCCACTAAAAGTCCTCACCGGCAAGGATCATGTATGGTCCCCCATCAACGGGAACATGATGGCCCCACTGGTGGGACTGGAAGCTATTGAGGCCCCACAGGTGGTCGTGGGTAAGGGTGGCAGTGCTCCTTGGGCAATGCCAGCCTGGCACTGCCAGCATGGGACACTGGCAGTGCCAGCCTGGCACCCTGGCACTCAGTCTGGCACTGCCCACTGGGCACTCTAACACTGCCCACTGGACACCGGGCAGTGCCAAAGAGTGGAGCCTAAAGGAGCTGACAGGGCCTGAAGGGAGCAGGGCCTAAGGTGGGGTGGGCTGAGGTAGATGCACGCTCTGCAGTCAGCAATTGGCCAGGGGGTGGTATCGGGGTGGCGATTGTCCGGGGAGGCCAGTGATCGGAGAAGAGTTAGGCAATGTGAGACTCCTCACTGGGCTATACGTTTGTGGGCCACACACTGTGCGTAGTATCACTTTTCATTTTACCTCTACCATGATCTCATTAACTCCAAAGAAGTAACACAGCCTTTTGATATATTGCTCCCAGCTCTCAACGTTTGGGTCAAACGGCTCAATCTTCCCAATTAAAAGCTTTTTAAAGGCATTTCTGCTTGAATCTACTTAGTTTCAATAATCACTCTCCTCCCCCTCTAACTGCACTGCAATCTCCCAATGACGAACATAGTTTTTCCTCATCGCCAATATGGTAAATTCAAAGGCAGCTCGTTGTGGCTTATAGAGTCATAGAGGTTTACAGCATGGAAACAGGCCCTTCGGCCCAACTTGTCCATGCCCCCCAGTTTCTACATTAAGCTAATCTCAATTGCCCACATTTGGCCCATTTCCCTCTATACTCATTTTACCCATGTAACTGTCTAAATGCTTTTTAAAAAACAAAATTGTACCCGCCTCTACTACTACCTCTGGCAGCTTGTTTAAGGCACTCACCCCCTCTGTGTGAAAGAATTGCCCTTCTGGGCCTTTTTGTATCTCTCCTCTCCCACCTTAAACCTGTACCCTTTAGTTTTAGACTCCCCTACTTTTGGGAAAAGATGTTGACTACTTCATCAATGCTCCTCATTATTTTATAGACCTCTATAAGATCACCCCTCAGCCTTCTACGCTTCAGGGAAAAAAGTCCCAGTCTATCCAGCCCTCCTTATAACTCAAACCGCCAAGTCCTGGTAGCATCCTAGTAAATCTTTTCTGCACTCTTTCTAGTTTAATAATATCCTTTCTATAATAGGGTGACCAGAACTGCACACAGTATTCCAAGTGTGGCCTTACCAATGTCTTGTACAACTTCAACAAGACATCCCAACTCCTGTATTCAATGTTCTGACCAATGAAACCAAGCATGCCAAATTCCTTCTTCACCACCCTGTCCAGCCTTTTGATATATTGCTCCCAGCTCTCAACGTTTGGGTCAAACGGCTCCACTTTCAATGAGCCATGAATCTGCACTCCTAGATCTCTTTTTTTATAACTCTCCCCAATGCCCTGCCATTAACTGAGTAGGTCCAACCCTGATTCAATCTACCAAAATGCATCACCTCACATTTATCTAAATTAAACTGCATCTGCCATTCGTCAGCCCACTGGCCCAATTGATCAAGATCCCATTGCAATCCGAGATAACCTTCTTCACTGTCCACTATGTCACCAATCTTGGTGTCATCTGCAAACTTGCTACCTGTGCCTCCTAAACTCTCATCCAGATTATTAATATAAATAACAGTGGACCCAGCACTGATCCCTGAGGCACACCGCTGGTCACAGGTCTCCAGTTTGAAAAACAACCCTCTACAACCACCCTCTGACTTCTGTCGTCAAAGCCAATTTTGTATCCAATTGGCTACCTCACCCTGGACCCTGTGAGATTTAACCTTATGCAACAACCTACCATGCGGTATCTTGTCAAAGGCCTTGCTAAAGTCCATGTAGACAATGTCGACTGCACTGCCCTCATCCACCTTCTTGGTTACCCTTTCAAAAAACTCAATCAAATTCATGAAGCTTGATTTTCCACTCACAAAGCCATGCTGACTGTCCCTAATCAGTCCTGTCCTCTCTAAATACATGGGGTTACAGGGATAGGGCCTGGGGGGGTTTGTAGTTGGCTTCAACAAAGACAGTTCATTACTAATACAATATATATATATATATATATATATATAGAAAATAAGGGTCTGACAGAACTAATACACAAATCTACTCCCTTTTCTCTCGCTCCAGCTCAGGTTCCTCCACATCCCAGGATATGCACCCTTGCTCCCGATTGGCCCAACGTCCTGCGTAGCCTCTCCATAGGGTCCGATCTGTTCACGTGGCCCTCAAAGAATCGCCCCTTCGCCACGTGGCCATCATGTGGCCACTGCTCCAATACAATTTCTTTTCTTTTCTGCAGCCTCACCAAAGAACGTTATCTGACCGTGAACTGCCATTTCAAAATATTCACAACCCTAAATATCGATTTCTTTGTGATGAATTCCAAATAGTAATTTAAAGTTATTGATTTTGTGAACAAAACTGATTCCCTTCCAAGAGCCCTGGCTGTTTCTCCTTAGCATATTTGTATCGTAAACTCACCATTGTTAATGCATTGGACTTGCATTTGGCAAAGAAAGAAGCTGAAGCCAGTCTATCTTGAACAAAATAGGGCCTGGGGGGGATTGTGGTTGGCTTCAACAAAGACAGTTCATTACTAATACAATATATATATATATATAGAAAATAAGGGTCTGACAGAACTAATACACAAATCTACTCCCTTTTCTCTCGCTCCAGCTGAGGTTCCTCCACATCCCAGGATATGCACCCTTGCTCCCGATTGGCCCAACGTCCCGCGTAGCCTCTCCATAGGGTCCGATCTGTTCACGTGGCCCTCAAAGAATCGCCCCTTCGCCATGTGGCCACTACTCCAATACAATTTCTTTTCTTTTCTGCAGCCTCACCAAAGAACGTTATCTGACCGTGAACTGCCATTTCAAAATATTCACAACCCTAAATATCGATTTCTTTGTGATGAATTCCAAATAGTAATTTAAAGTTATTGATTTTGTGAACAAAACTGATTCCCTTCCAAGAGCCCTGGCTGTTTCTCCTTAGCATATTTGTATCGTAAACTCACCATTGTTAATGCATTGGACTTGCATTTGGCAAAGAAAGAAGCTGAAGCCAGTCTATCTTGAACAAAATAGGGCCTGGGGGGGATTGTGGTTGGCTTCAACAAAGACAGTTCATTACTAATACAATATATATATATATATAGAAAATAAGGGTCTGACAGAACTAATACACAAATCTACTCCCTTTTCTCTCGCTCCAGCTGAGGTTCCTCCACATCCCAGGATATGCACCCTTGCTCCCGATTGGCCCAACGTCCCGCGTAGCCTCTCCATAGGGTCCGATCTGTTCACGTGGCCCTCAAAGAATCGCCCCTTCGCCACGTGGCCATCATGTGGCCACTACTCCAATACAATTTCTTTTCTTTTCTGCAGCCTCACCAAAGAACGTTATCTGACCGTGAACTGCCATTTCAAAATATTCACAACCCTAAATATCGATTTCTTTGTGATGAATTCCAAATAGTAATTTAAAGTTATTGATTTTGTGAACAAAACTGATTCCCTTCCAAGAGCCCTGGCTGTTTCTCCTTGTTGATTTTCCATTTGGATCTTTTGATGAATATGATCACTAAGAGGTCCGGGAATCCTGGCACAATGTTGTTTAGTTATTCGTAAATGCTGTGACAATTTGTGAATGCTTCAGTTGTGATTAACAGCAGACGATATGGACTGGGGGAAAGGTTAGGGCGTATGTCGTAGAACCAGTTCCCACTCGTGTGGGGGAAAAATCTGCATGGAAGGGAAAAGTGGTCTGAACTGATGTTATATTGGGTTTTGTGAATAGACTTGAAGGGGCTCAGAGCCTCGAAAGCTTGTGTGGCTTTTGCTACCAAATAAACCTGTTGGACTTTAACCTGGTGTTGTTAAACTTCTTACTGTGTTTACCCCAGTCCAACGCCGGCATCTCCACATCATGTTTCTCCTTAGCATATTTGTATCGTAAACTCACCATTGTTAATGCATTGGACTTGCATTTGGCAAAGAAAGAAGCTGAAGCCAGTCTATCTTGAACAAAATAGGGCCTGGGGGGGATTGTGGTTGGCTTCAACAAAGACAGTTCATTACTAATACAATATATATATATATATATATAGAAAATAAGGGTCTGACAGAACTAATACACAAATCTACTCCCTTCTCTCTAGCTCCAGCTGAGGTTCCTCCACATCCCAGGATATGCACCCTTGATTGGCCCAACGTCCCGCGTAGCCTCTCCATAGGGTATAAAATATCCAGTCTATTCACAAAACCCAATATAACATCAGTTCAGACCACTTTTCCCTTCCATGCAGATTTTTCCCCCACACGAGTGGGAACTGGTTCTACGACATACGCCCTAACCTTTCCCCCAGTCCATATCGTCTGCTGTTAATCACAACTGAAGCATTCACAAATTGTCACAGCATTTACGAATAACTAAACAACATTGTGCCAGGATTCCCGGACCTCTTAGTGATCATATTCATCAAAAGATCCAAATGGAAAATCAACAATTATTCTAGAAGTAGCAAGTAGATAAAGACCCCAAAATAATTGTAAATTCTGCCCTTTGGTGCAGAAATTTTGATAAAGGATTTTGAAACTAAAGTATCCATAAAGAAAATTGTTACATCTCGCAAATGAATACGTACTGGCAGCTCTGCATATTTTTTTAAGTTTATTAGTGTCACAAGTAGACTTACATTAACACTGCAATGGAGTTACTGTGAAAATATCCAATGCACACCACAAATTTTAATATAGTGGTTGTAGCTAGATTATGGCATAGAGGATATTAGCATTTAATAGGAGAGCTCAAAATGTTGTATTAGACTCACCAAGATCCATCAACACTGCACTAAGACAATAGCCGTTCAAAATTTAAAAGCAATCTTTAATGCTATAATTTAAAAAACATATAAAAATATAATTTTTAAAAATTCAGTTACTAGACTTTGATTTCTCGTCAAAAACATAATTCAAAATATTTGCATTTAATTGATGCATGAACTGCTAAATACAATTACTTCTCTTGTGCTCATTTGTCCCAACTCTCCCCCACCCTCATACTACATTATGGACAGAAATATCATCGAATCATACATTCCCTACAGTGCAGAAGGAGGCCATTTGGTCCATCGAGTTGCACCGACCACAATCCCACCCAGGCCCTATCCTCATAACCCTACACATTTACTCTGCTAATCTCCCTTCACACAGGGACAATTTACCATGTCCAATCAACCTAACCCGCACATCTTTGTCCGTTCAATCACAAGTTCAATTGAGTTTAACAATGCAGGCACTTAAAGCGCCAATTCAGGATATTTTAAATCTTTACTTATCATGGTATTATATGGAAACTGCATTCATTAATTGCTTTTCAATAGATGCCACAATTCACACCTAATTAAAGGATGGGGAGGGGGGGCGGTGCATTAGTACATTGTCACAATGGCTGGTGGCCTGGATGACACCACAACTCATTTTAAAAGGCTTTTAAAAGAGTGATTGGGATTAAATGTTACTGCTACTTCTAAAAGGAAACACAACTGGAGTAACTGGCATAATCGTTTCAGTGTAAGGAACCTAATCTACTAGAAAGTGGAAACGAATGGATTATTTGGTCATCAATATGAATCTGATCAGCTTTCAATCTGTTTTTAAAACAGTGCCATGCCAGTTCACCTGGTGGACCTGCCGGCCTTGTCAGCTATGAAGCACTTTTGCAGGATAGTTAGTGTTGTAATGCGGGAGGCACAGTAACCATGATATCCACAGCAAGTTTGCAAAAACAACACGATGACAATGATCTGTTCATGTCTTTTCTTTTGTGATGTTGATTGAGGCAAAAACATTGGTGAGGATCCTGGGGATAACTCCATTGCCCTTCTCCAAAGTAGTGTCATGACATCTTTCATTCCCACCTGAAAGAACAATAGGCTCTGGGTTTAATATTGCATTCAAAAGACCAGGAGGGCGATCGAGAGCCCACGCTCGCCGTCCGCGGGAATGGCGGCGGCGGCTCAAGATTTGGCAAAACCCCGGAAGTCGTAGATCACAACTTCTGATTTTCGCCACCCCTCACCGGTGACATCATCAGGTTCGTGGTGGGGGCACAGCGGATGCCGGCTTTGACTAAGTGGGTGAGAAGGGGTCTGATGTTCGGGGGGAAGGGGAGGGATACTGGTTCCCTTCACAGGAGTTGGGATGGGGGAGTGAATACCGGCTCTGACTGGGAGTGGCGGGGGTGGGGGGGTAGGTGTATGGGGAGCCAATGAGACCTCAGTGGTGGAGTGGAGGAAAGTCATTGTTTGTTCTGATCAGGGAACCCTTTAAACATGGCGCCCCGATCTCAGTGCGGCCGGCCTTTACCAGTGTGTTGAGCCCTGCTCCCCCCACATGACAGCATGAAACACACCCAGCTGTTTTTTTGTGGCAGAGTGTATAAGATTGGGACAGAAAACCGGCTTGATTTTCTGAAGAGAAACATGCTGTCTTTCTCACTGGAACAAACACTGCCATTTTGAGGCAGGATTTCGCCCCCACATCTTCAAAAGTGCAGCACTCCCCCAGTTCTGCCCTGGAGTCTTAACTTAGATTCGTGTGCCTAACTCGCTGATATGGGAATTGAACCCGCAACCTGCTGACTCAAGCATGCTGCCAGCTAAGCCATGGCTGACACACAAGTACTGAACAACCAAAATAAACAAGAATTAAATGAATGAAATTCAAAATACAGAAAAACAAACAAATGGAAATGTCAATGTTTTTGTTCCAATTAAACCAATTGAAACTAAACTCCATAATCTTCTGTTTATGTTTCCTAAAGGCGTCACGGTACTACAATGGCATTTAGCAGTAATCTTAGCAGCATTCCACTGCTGCCTCACAGCACCAGGGACCCGGGTTCGATTCCCGGCTCGGGTCACTGTCTGTGCGGAGTCTTCACATGCTCCCCGTGTCTGCATGGGTTTACTCCCGGTGCTCCTGTTTCCCCCCACAGTCCGAAAGACATGCTGGTTAGGTGCATTGGCCATGCTAAATTCTTCCTCAGTGTACCCGAACAGGTGCCGGAGTGTGGCGACGAGGGGATTTTCACAGTGACTTCATTGCAGTGTTAATGTGACAATAATAAATAAACTAAACTTTATGTTTAAATACTTACTTACTCGGCAGCTGTTATGATGCCTTTATTACATGACAATCCACCATTTTCTTTGAAGTTGACCCACACGAAAACTACAAGACTGGCTTTGAGGAGACCAAAGGAAGCTCTCACGACAGAGAATGGCCTCTCCTGTACAACTGCTCAGCACCAGAGCCAGGCATTCTCAGGATCATCACCCAACATACCTTAACCATAGTTAAACAGAGTTCCTGATGCCTTGACAGATGGATGGGGTAGTGAGTTAGGGGGAAGAGGCGTGTCATCCAACAATACGACTGGTAAACAAGTAACCTGACTGGAAGGTTGCATTGAGAAGTTTTAATTTTGGTATTGCAGAACACTCAATGTTACTTTAGTTTGTGTGTATATTCCTATTTGATTCTCCTTAAATGTCATTCCTTATAGTTCTCAGCCACTGTCTGGCCTTGTTATAAAGTCTTGGCTATAAATTGTTGCATGTCAGCCTTACCCACTATAATTTTAGTTGCTTGTAATCAGCTCCAACCTTACATGTCGTCCCTGTATCATGTGTAAGCTGCTGCTTTTAAAGTTTCCAATCAAAGAGCAGCTTAAGATGTGCGGGTTAGGTTGATTGGCCATGCTAAATTGCCCCTTAGTGTCCCAGGATGTGTAGGCTAGAGGGATTAGCGGGATAAATATGTGGGGTTACAGGGTTAGGACCTGGGTGGGATTGTTGTTGGTGCAGACTCGGTGGGCCAAATGGCCTCCTTCTGCACTGTAGGGATTCTATGATTCTAAGGATGGAAACATAAGCAGACAGTGCTGAAACAGAGAAGATTCAAGAACTGACATGGAAAAACAGACTAAGATGAATGCAAAACTTTCTTTATTCTGGAATACAAAGCTGGGTGAAAACATTGACTTGCTTTGCATGCTACCTATGCAATCCAACCAGCTAAATTTCCTATAGTTGTACCATTTGGCAAAAAGCATGGAAAAGGCAGAAAGCAGATCAACTTTTAACTTTTAAAGCCGCACAATGATTCGGGTATTCAAATAGCCATTCATGAGTCTGCAGGATATAGAGCGAGCAATGATCTGACTATGGTAGCTTGCAGCTATCCCACAGGGTAGCTTTGACGTACCTTATTTCGGCATCAAACTTGCACAATGAGCTCAGGCCAAATGGCTCAGGCCCTATTTATGAGATTGCTGATAAGACCAATCTTTTAACACACACAACTGTAGGAATTCCAAGGTGTACATTGACCAGTGAAAGTGGGTTTGTGGGAAACGGTAGAGAACCCATTGGCAGAATTTTCAATGACTGAGTTGATATATATCTCATGGAAACAAACAAAGATGTTGGTGAGAGATAGGCCTAGAGGGGACTCCCTGGCATCGTTGTTAAAACTAAACTTGACTGTGTGGGTTTCTGAGTTCATAATTTCAATAAATACAGATTCAGATATTGGTAATGTACCATGATATAGTGATGTGGTACAAATCGTTTCCTTAAGCAGAACATTAGTGGATAGGCTGGCAATGCTGAGTGAGCACATGGACAAGGCATTGCTATCAATATGCAAGTCCAGCATGGTCATTGGAAAGGTGAAGGAATCCTTTACTGTGTATGTAGAAACCCAGCTCAGAACTGGTTGTAGTAACTTGTTCAGCCATTTGACCAATCATGTTAAGCAAAACCAGTCATGGATAAGATAGGGTGAAAAGGGACGTCACTTTTGCATGTCCTGGGCAGCTCATACATATGTGGACACAATGAACCATGAGGGACAATCCTATCCCACCCAGCAGCTCGTTCCTCTAACATAAGTTCAACAGGCATTTTTCTAACTTGCTTTTGAGCAGGGCATTGCAGTTGTGCATTGTGGCTAGTCCAATGGATATGAGTTTGGACACCTCGTTAAAAATAGTATGCATTTTGTCAATAAAGTCATACATTTTAAGGATGATTATTCCAGTCATTTTTGGGTTTACAGACATGTATGCCACAACTCTACCAGACATTTAAATTTCATGCGAAAATTATACAAATCATTGGCAGTCCTGCAATATGTGTGCACCATATCAGCTAGGTGCACTTTCAAGGACTCAACATCTTCTTTGGATGTTGGCTTGTAGCAACATAGCTGGGAGAAGAGGAATCTGAAATCAGGAAATACCTCGTCCCATTTGATGTTGGACGATAGCGCTCCAAAATTGAAGCCATGCACCAGAACAAACTCCTCATTTTCACTGATTACGTGGTCACGGAGATTTATTACATATTTGATGCTATTATTGATTCTGTTGCCAAATTGCTTCCACTTCAGTGAGTTTACAGTGCAGCCGTGTCTCAAGTGGGTATTTTATTTTGGTGCAATCACCTACCGAGGCAAAATAATGGCACAAACAGATTCAATCGAAAAATAAATTTACGCACATCAGACCAAATACAGTGCAGGGTACGGGTAAATTAGCAATCCTATTACTGGTGTGTTTAATCTCATCCTGCATTATCGCTCACTCGATTGTGGGATTTGGGTATTCTGCAGCAAATTTAAATATTTTAAACATGAGTCTCATAATGGGAAACGTGTTTATAATCACCTCACAACTGGTGATTGTCCTTTCATACCTTGTTTCCAAAAGATTTCAAAATGATTTTAATCTGTTTTTTTGTTAACTATTTCAACCTGCAGCATGCAAAATTTGGAGCTCATTTCTCATGTGAAAATCTGAATAGCAGACAGAACAACTTTTTACTGGCATTTAAGTGTCATCTAACAATAGTAACATGCATGGAGTTTAATTTTGCCATGGCTGAATTGTCTCACTATGATCCTTTCACAGAATTGATTGATGAATTATAATTGCAGTGGGTTATTCATGTGCTGCTTGAAATAATCATCCAGAAACAGCCCAGTGCCTGCAAAACCAAGCAGCGCACATTCCAATCTTGGTCAAATCTGAGGCAATTACATTTAACGCAGTAAAGTTAAAACCATTTATTTGTCCCCTTCTCTGTGAAACTTCTGTTACTTTGTGAAATGTATAATACGGCATCCAATTATAATTAAAGATTTTGATCAGACTTATTGTTCGAGTTGGATGTGTCGGGGTCCATTTTCTCAGTGTACAGAAAACCACAGGAGCACAGGAGGTGCACACCTGAATTCCTGTCACATCCAGTGGAATCTTACTGTGTTCTTATAATGAGATACATTCTTAAGCTTATTTGCTAGGAAGATGCAAGGCACCAATCATTCAGAGGGGATAGGGTAAACACATTGTGAGCACATGAGAACAGTCTTACATTGTTTTAATGCTTAGAGTATGAGGAACTACTGCCTGCTATGCTGCTTGCAGCAAAAGTGAACCTAAAACTGGAACACACAATACATACAACAGGGGTGATTCTCCCATCGTGACCCGCAGATTTTCTGGTGGGTCCGGTCAGGAGAATCACGTGTCAGCCATTTTGCAGGATTCGCGCATGCGTCCCCGATGCATGCGGGTCTCCCAGAGCCAGGGAACAGGCGCAGTTGGGACCATGCTGGAAACCGGTGGGAAGAGAGGTAAGTGATTTAAATCTGTTTTAAATATATTTTAAACGTAGTTTAAATGTCATTATTGGGCCCGGCATGGAACTTGCCGGGCCCGATCGCATCTCCAACCCCGCCAGGAGTACTTCACTCCGGCGGGGTTTAGGGTAGCTCCCCACATTTGGGGAACTAGTGGGAGACCCTCCCCGGAGTGAAGGAGGGCAATTGTGGCTCCCGCGGGGGGGGAGGGGAGGGGGTGCCCCCTGGGCATGGGCACGTTGGCAGTGCCAGCCTGTGCGCCCTGGCACTGCCCAAGGGGCAAAGTGCCCAGGGGCACCTTGGCACTGCCCACCAGGTTTTGGGCAGTGCCAAGGGGGCAGGGCCTATTATGGGTGGGGCCTGGGGTGATTGGTGGGAGTGTGGGGTCATTCTGCTGCTCTGCATGGGGATCGGTCTGGGCTGGAGGGAGACCAGTGATCAGGGCGGGCTGGGGGATGGTGGTCTGCCGTGGGGGGCCTGCCTCCCAGGTGGGTCTGCCTCCCGTCGGGGTGATCTAACCCTGGGGGGGGGTCAGCAGGGGAGGGGCATCTGCCGGGATGAGGGGGGTGGGGGGATCGCCACTGCTGGGTGCGGGGCGCTGGACATCGGGGCGCTCCAGGATGGGGAGGGGGTCAGGCTGACCCAGGAATTGTCGTGGAGGTTTTTAATGATATTCACAATTGTGACCTCTGCATTGCACAGAGTGCGGAGATTCAGGTCTGCAGTTGCACAGAAAAAACAGTCGTGATCTAGACAAGTTTTTCCACCAATTCAGCGCTTTTGGGAGAATAGCCCCCAACATTTCCCTTCTAGTAATGTACACAAGGATATGCTCACATCCTTAAAAGCATACCGCAACATCCCCCTTTCTTTTTAAAGATACGTTCCTACCTTCCAAAGAAATGTAACTATTTGCAATGCACATTCATGTTGAGTTATTATATAATCATGTAGGACTGATATATCCATTGGGGAGAATGTGCAAACTCCACACAGACAGTGACTCAATCCAGGAACCGAACCCAGGTGCCTGGCACTGTGAGGCAGCAGTGGACAGTGCCACCGCACAGAATGGTTAAATCCTTGTAAGTCCTGATCTTGTGATGGTAACCTTGTCTGAAAGTTTCTTTCATTTCTCAAAGTGACCTATGGAACTGTCAGTCTTCAATTCTTTTCCTGGTTCAATTTGGGATCTTGTCCTAGGTGCAAAAGGACTGCATGGTAGTTGAGGAGATGGATAGATCTGATTTGTCCTTAACTACGCCCCACCATTGTTCCTTCATGTATAATGACTTCATAGGACATTGGTTCTGAAAACATTCTTGTCACCTCATACCTTCTGTGAGATCATGGATGTAAGCTTGTTATCCAAACTGTAAATCTGGTGATTCTGTATTTGTATTTTTACTATACATGGTGATCATCTTTTCTTGTAGTTTTACAGGTTGCTGTCTAGTTTCTGAGAGAGTAGAATGCTACGAATAGGTAAGTTGGATTGCACTGCTCTGCCAAGCATGAGCTCTACTGGTGATGAAGTATTTGCACTTTAAGTTTCATTCTCAGGTGTAACAGGGCAATGTGCAGATCTTTTTTGGACCGCTTACATTTGAGAATTAGGGATTCCATCGACTAACTCATTCATTCAGTTGTGTCATTAGATCTAGGATGGTGAGAAGAAAATGTAGTGTGATCAGTATTCTACTTTTCAGGCTTCTCAGAAATAGCTTACCAATAATTTGCAGACCTTTATCCAAATTTTACCATCGCGTTGCTCCAGTTTTTGGGTGCGAAAACTTGGTGAAGTCGGGCATGAGGTTGTAGCGTGATCCGCGCCTGCCTCCACGCCGGTTCCTCCTTTACCAAGGCCCGAAAATGGCCGCGATCGGGACCGCACCTGCACCGGGTGTGATGGCCATTTAAATGCATTTGCATGCATTTAAATTTACTTAATGGGCTGCACGCCCAACTTTACCAGCACTTCCCCCTTTACCACTGCGTTCGCCCATCCAGAATTGGCGCAAAACAGACATGCTCCGTCAAAGTCCGATTCGGGTGCTCCAGTTAGTGAGGAGGTAGGTGCCTAGTGTCCAACAGCTCTCTGCTTGAGATTGGTGGGGGCGGAGGGAGAAGGGGGGTCTGCTGCCACTCTGCCTGAGATTGGTGGAGGAGAAGGGGGTCCACCGCCACTTTGCCTGAGATTGGTGGAGGGGAAGGGGGCTCCACTGCCACTCTGCCTGAGATCAGTGGCGGGGAGTGGCCTGCGATCAGTCAGGGTGGCGGGGGGTGGGGGGATAAGGGGGTCAGTAATGTTGGGGGGGGGTGGGACAATGTCTGTGGGGGCCAGGGGGAGGCATTATCCGGCCCAGGAGGGATGTGGCAGGGGAGTCGTATTCTATCATTTTCTTTCTGCGCATGCGTAGTTGGAGGGTCTAAAGGTCGGATCTGAAACACTCCCAGTTTCAAGTCCGCCCAGCACCAAGAGCTGCCAGACAAAAATCACAAGGACTGGTTGGGACATTGACACTGGAAGCGATACTGGAACTGGCACCAGGAACGGATCCAAGGAATGGCAGCACTTGTGGATAGTTGACTGGACTTCCCTAACTCTGAGAGTTCCAAGATGGCGAATGAGAGCCGCTTTGGATTGTCGTGTCTATCATGGTCATTTTGTTATTTGTTTGTTTAAACAAATTCAGCTCACTGCTATTTTGTATTTGATTGTTTTTAGTGCTTTTATGAATTGTGTTGTTGTGTAATTTCTGTTGCTGCGATGTTAGCCTCTTGAACAGATTATTATGGTCCAATGACCATAATTCCATTAGTTTTAAGATAGCTATGGAGAATGATAGGTCTGGCCCAAAAGTTAAAATTCTAAAGTGGGGCAAGGCCAATTTGGATGGTATCAGGCAGGAACTTTCAAACGTTAATTGGGGGAGTCTGTGGGAAGGCAAAGGGACGTCTGGTAAGTGGGAGGCTTCCAAAAGTGTGTTAACTAGGGTTCAGGGTTAGCACATTCCTCTTAGAGTGAAGGGCAAGGCTGGTAGAAGTAGGGAACCCTGGATGACTCGGCATATGACATGCATAGGCAGCTGGGATCAAGTTAATCCTTTGAAGAGTACAGGGGGTGTAGGAGTAGAGTTAAGAGAGAAATCAGGAGGGCAAAAAGGGGACACGAGATTGTTTTGGCAGGTAAGACAAAGGAGAATCCAAAGAGCTTCTACAAATACATAAAGAGCAAAACAGTAACTAGGGAAAGAATAAGGCCTCTTAAGGATCAACAAGGTCATCTATGTTTGGATCCACAAGAGTTGGGTGAGATCCTAAATGAATATTTCTCATCAGTATTTACTGTTGAGAAAAGCATGGATGTTAGGGAACTTGGGGAAATAAATAGTGATGTCTCGATGAGTATACATATTACAGAGAAGGAGGTGCTGGAAGTCTTAAAGTGCGTCAAGGTAGATAAATCCCCAGGACCTGAAGTGTATCCCAGGACATTGTGGGAGGCTAGGGAAGAAACTGCGGGTCCCCTAGCAGAGATATTTGAATCATCAAAAGTCACGGGTGAGGTGCCTGAAGATTGGAGGGTGGTAAATGTTGTGCCTTTGTTTAAAAAGGGTTGCAGGGAAAAGCCTGGAAACTACAGGCCAGTGAGCCTCACATCTGTGGTTGGTAAATTGTTGGAAGATATTTTGAGAGACAGGATCTACAGGCATTTAGAGATGCAATGACTGATTAGGATCAGTCAGCATGACTGTGTGAGTGAAAAATCATGTCTCACAAATTTGGTAGAGTTTTTTGAAGAGGTAACCAAGAAGGTAGATGAGGGCAGTGCAGTTGATGCTATCTACATGGACTTTAGCAAGGCTTTTGACAAGGTACCGCGTGGTAGGTTGTTGCATAAGGTTAAATCTCACGGGATCCAGGGTGCGGTAGCTAAATGGATACAGAATTGGCTTGATGACAGAAGCCAGAGGGTGGTTGTAGAGGGTTGTTTTTCAAACTGGAGACCTGTGACCAACGGTGTGCCTCAGGGATCAGTGCTGGGTCCACTGTTATTTGTCAGTTATATTAATGATTTGGATGAGAATATAGGAGGCAAGGTTAGTAAGTTTGCAGATGACACTAAGGTTGGTGGCACAGTGGACAGTGAAGAAGGTTATCTCGGATTGCAACGGGATCTTGATCAATTGGGGCAGTGGGCTGGCGAATGGCAGATGGAGTTTAATTTAGACAAATGCGAGGTGATGCATTTTGGTAGATCTAGCCAGGGCAGGACTGTCTCAGTTAATGGTAGGGTGTTGGGGAGAGTTGCAGAACAAAGAGAGCTAGGGGTACAGGTTCATAGCTCCTTGAAAGTGGAGTCACAGGTGGACAGTGTGGTGATGAAGGCATTCAGCATGCTTGGTTTCATTGGTCCGAACATTGAATACAGGAGTTGGGACTTCTTGTTGAAGTTGTACAAGACATTGGTGAGGCAGAAACTTAGAAGCAGAAACTTAGAAAACCTACAGCACAGAAAGAGGCCATTCGGCCCATCGAGTCTGCACCGACCACAATCCCACCCAGGCCCTACCCCCATATCCCTACATATTTACCCACTAATCCCTCTAACCTACGCACCTCAGGACACTAAGGGCAATTTTAGCATGGCCAATCAACCTAACCCGCACATCTTTGGACTGTGGGAGGAAACCGGAGCACCCGGAGGAAACCCATGCAGACATGAGGAGAATGTGCAAACTCCACACAGACAGTGACCCAAGCCGGGAATCGAACCCAGGTCCCTGGAGCTGTGAAGCAGCAGTGCTAACCACTGTGCTACCGTGCCGCTAAATATTTTGGCCACACTTGGAATACTGTGTACAGTTCTGGTCACCCTATTATAGAAAGGATATTATTAAACCAGAAAGAGTGCAGAAGAGATTTACTAGGATGCTACTGGGACTTGATGGTTTGAATTATAAGGAGAGGCTGGATAGACTGGGACTTTTTTCTCTGGAGCGTAGAAGGCTTAGTGGTGACTTTACAGAGGTCTATAAAATAATGAGGGGCATAGATCAACTCAATAGTCAACATCTTTTCCCAAAGGTAGGGGAGTCTAAAACTAGAGGGCATAGGTTTAAGGTGAGAGCGGAGAGATACAAAAGGGTCCAGAGGGGCAATTATTTCACACAGAGGGTGGTGAGTGTCTGGAACAAGCTGCCAGAGGTAGTAGTAGAGGTGCATACAATTTTGTCTTTGAAAAAGCATTTAGACAGTTACGTGGGTAAGATGAGAATAGAGGGATATGGGCCAAATGAGGGCAATTGAGATTAGCTTAAGGATTTTTAAAAAACGTGCGGCATGGACAAGTTGCTGTAAACCTCTATGACTCTATTATTGTAAATGAGAATTGGCTCTCAATTGACTTTCTTGGCTTAATAAAGGTTAAATAAAAACAAAATTCTTTCACTATTTCTTCTTGGAGCTGCTGGCACGAACTGTAACAAATCAATTTGGAGAACATCTTCCAAGTTCGATATCAATCAAGTCAACTTGTAGATCTGGGGAGATATCTTCTGTTTTCATTGCTTTAAGCAATCTGCAAGTGTATCTGATGTGACCATTACATTGCCTGCCTTGTACCGAATCTTGCACTTGTTATCTTGGATCAAGAGATGTTACAATCTTGGCAGGCACTGGTCTATGGATTTCACCAAATCATTGCCAGTGGCTTGTGGCTGGTCTCCACCAAAATATTTAGCCAAATAAATAGGTATGAAAATGCCTAATTCCAATCGCAAAGGCTAATGTTACCCACTCGATATTGGATTGTATTACCGACAAAGATTTTTAAGTGACTGCCACCGGTTTGCCTTTTTGTAATAAGCTCCTAGATCTTTCTTGATGCATCCATCGCCAGGGTAATTGTGTCCCTAGTGTCATAAAATTGCAACGTCAATGCTTCTGATACTGACTGTTTCAGTGCTTCAAAAAGTTATTCGTGGTCATCGTGCCACTGGAAAAGCTCATCCTTTCTCAACAATTCACTCAGCTATGAAGATTTGGGAATGTGTGGAGACAAGAATTTATAGAGACCTAGACATCTTCAAAGATCTTCTTTATATTGGGCTTTTGACAGGGCTCGAATATCCTCTAATTTACTTGGATTGGGATATATGGCAGCACTTGAGTAAATGAAACCAAAGAAATTGATCTGCTGCACTTTGATATCACATTTCAGACATTTGATCACACATCCTTCTTCAGTGCTGCTTGCATCAATAAATGCAGATTCTGATTATGTTCTTACATTTTTCTTCCGACAACAGCTATATAATCTGTGATATATATGTATCAAAGAACAAAGAACAAAGAAAATTACAGCATAGGAACAGGCCCTTCGGCCCTCCAAGCCTGTACCTATCCTGGTACAGTGCACGCGTTCCATTTGAGCTTTAAAAAAATCCTGGCCAACCAAGAGCCCAAAAAGAAGTTGCTGAAAGCGATATCATCTGAATGGAGTACAAAACTCTTGCGACCTCTCTGTGTGATGTACTGACCAATAACCATGCTTGGCACCAAACTGGGAGAAGAATTTTGCACCTGAAAATCTTCAATCTAACTCTTCTAATGTGGATATTTTATATGGGCAACATTTCAAAGCAGCGGTATTTAAATATCATAGATTGACGCATACTCTCAACGATCTGTCTTTATTCATGATACGTGCATCAGTCTGTGTGCTGTTGTATTATACTAATGATTCTATCTTTTACACTTTGTCCAGTTGAACCTCCAATTTGGCTTGTCTGTAGATTCCGCACTTACATGGTGGATCAATTGACGAACTTGCATTTTCCTGCAAGTGTAGTGGTGCAGCTTTCTGGGAATTGCTAATATTTTGCAGAAACATTCTGGTTAATTTGATATTAGATCATGAACTGAGGTGATCGGAGTAGTTTCTGAGCTTGATTTGCCTTGCAATATTTGACTGATTCCGTGGATTGTTAGCAATGTGAGATCAACGTCCTGTGATTGCTAGGTTGATAGTTTCCACAATATGGAATATCTGTGGCACCCAGGAAGATTGATTGTACTCGCATTCCAGTCCTATAGATCCTGCATATGGAATTAATGAACTGTTGCCTGTTGTAAGTTTCACAGTAGTAGGTTCCATCATATTCTTCCATGAGTGTGAGTACATGCCTTTAGATTTTGAGGAGGTAGTCTACCTTGCTCCAGTACCTACATTGACCAACAATGAATAGTTACCAACTTTCTTAGGACATATGATTTGAAACTTGGCAAACGCTTCTGACAGTCTGATGGCATCTGTTTGTTGCGTGAGATTGACGGTGTCAAACACATGCTCACCACTCTTCATCTCATCATGCACATCATCGTAATATTTTGGTTTGTTGGTTTGACCATCAGAAACTTAGACCTCCCGTCTAAGTTTCTGATGGTCTTTTTTTTTGCTTGAAGGTACCACTTGTGTACAGTCTGTTTGGATCAGTGCACGGCTCTGTGTTAGTCCACCAGCCTTTACTGTACTGTACTACTGCTACCAATGGCCCTTTCTGACACATGCCTTGCAGAACTGACACTTTCAGGCATTTCGAGCTGCCTACAAATCTCGGTGACAGCTTTAAAAACAGGACCTACGTCTGGTTAGGAAATCCAGGATTCGGGGCTAAAGCATCTCATAATTGGCTTAAGAATCTCAACCACTACTCAACTACTTACTGGACTGATTCAAGAGGGTTTCCCGCTACAATTCAACCCTGCCCCCGAGAAAGTCAGGATCCTAACCTAACATCAGTTTCCAGGACTTTACCATCCCAATTACCCTGAACACTCCTCCAACAGCCTGTGAAAGGTCTACCTCAAGCCCCAAGTTCTGCAGAAGGATGATGCATTTTGAAAATTGCTGCTGAAATGTGAGCAAGCTGAGTAAATTTATTTTCAAAAGCTTAAAAATTAAGTAATATATCATTTGCTCCAAAGGAGCACCTGAGAGGAACACTAAACATAATTACATTCAAAAATAAAAATGAGAAACAATCCCGGGTTGTTACGTTCAGAGTTATGACAGAGATATTACATATGGAAGCACAGTATTCAGAACTGAAATTCAGAATCAAACTGAATGGAATGAATACAAGGATACTCAGTGGAATCTGGAAGTGCAAATGGATCAAAAAGTATCAATATCAAGGCAATGCAGTGATAAAATGCTGAAGAAGCTTTCCGAATACAGTGATATTTGGTCAGGACAGTGGAATGTAATGCTGCAGCTTTATAGGACCCTGGTTAGACCCCACTTGGAGTACTGCGCGCAGTTCTGGTCACCTCGTTACAGGAAAGATGTTGAAGCCATTGAAAGGGTGCAGAGGAGATTTACAAGGATGTTGCCTGGATTGGGGGGCATGCCTTATGAGGATAGGTTGAGGGAGCTTGGTCTCTTCTCCCTGGAGAGACGAAGGATGAGAGGTGACCTGATAGAGGTTTACAAGATGTTGAGAGGTCTGGATAGGGTAGACTCTCAGAGGCTATTTCCAAGGGCTGAAATGGTTGCTACGAGAGGACACAGGTTTAAGGTGCTGGGGGGTAGGTACAGAGGAGATGTCAGGGGTACGTTTTTCACTCAGAGGGTGGTGGGTGAGTGGAATCGGCTGACGTCGGTGGTGGTGGAGGCAAACTCGTTGGGGTCTTTTAAGAGACTTCTGGATGAGTACATGGGATTTAATGGGATTGAGGGCTATAGATAGGCCTAGAGGTGGGGATGTGATCGGCGCAACTTGTGGGCCGAAGGGCCTGTTTGAGCTGTGGCTTTCTATGTTCTATGTAAGTGTGCTGAGGTCTATAGAAGCAAGTCACTGGCCTGGTCTCATTGCTGGTACTGTATACAGTCTTCACTCCCACACTACAGAAGGAATGCACAATCATTGGAGAAGCTATTTGCCTGATTTTGACAGACTCCCTTCCCACCACAGCCTCCCCCCCCCCCCAACCCCACACTGAAGGATCTATTTGGAAGGGGGCTCAAATTTCAGAAGCTGCTGGCAAAGCAGTTAAACAATTCTTAAAAGAACAATTTTTAAAAAAAGATTCTGGCTGAAGTCAATACGATTCTGCGACTTAATTTTCAATTTTAAATCCACATCTCCAAGCACAGCAATGCTGAAAACCATGGACTAACCTGACATGCTTTGAATCCAGCGTTGCCATGGTGCAGGTGATGGAATATACATCGAAGGAGGAAGTACGATCATTTTCATCTGCTGCTGATGCAGTCATTTATAAAACTTTTTGATCAGAAGCAGCCAGAAGATTCCATCTCCACAGACAGCTGAAAGGCATTGAAACATCCTGGAAAATAAGCTTCACTGAACATTTTCAAAATGCATTATCCCAATTCTGCTCAGAGAATAAATTTGTAACCATTTATGTAATAATTTAGAATGAAAATTTCCAATTTAAACGGTTGCCCAGCATGGTTTAATAATGACATTTCAAACATTTTTAATATCACATCTTTTTGTCAGTAGTTGAAATTTGTACGTCCAGCTTTGCTAACCATTATATTATCATCCCTGACATTCAATTGCATTACATCAACATCCTGGGAGTTCCCATTGATCAGAAACTGAATTGGACTAGCTATATAAATACTGTGGCTACAAGAGCAGGTCAGAGGTTAGGAATCCTGTGGCGAGCAACTCACCTCCTGACTTCTCAAAGCCTGTCCACCATCTATCAGGCAGAAGTCAGGAGTTTAATGGAATACTCCCCATTTGCCTGGATGGGTGCAGCTCCAACAACACTCAAGAAGCTTGATACCATCCAGGACAAAGCAGCTAATTTGATTGGCCCTCCCTCCACCACCTCTAACATCTACTCCCTCCACTACCAATGAACAGTTGCAGCAGTGTGTACCAGGTGGACAAAAGCAGCTCACTAAGATTCCTTCAACAGCACCTTTTAAACCTGCAATCTCTATCACCTCAAAGGATGAGGGCAGCAGATGCATAGGAACATCCCATCTGCAACTCCCTCTCCAAGCCACAGGCGATTCTGATTTGGAATTATATAGGTTGCAAGTTACTCGGCTCAGGAGGGTAACAAGGTCAAGTCTGAGGTGGCTAGTTGGGTGATCGGGGAGGTGGGTAGTCTGGTCAGCATGGTGGTCAGGTCAGGGACTAGTCAGGTCAGATCAAGGGGTAGCCGGGGGATGGGTAATTGGAAGGTCAGTTGTGCAATTACCCAAATGTTAGATTAGGTTGTAATCTTTCTAGCATGTCCGGGGTAACTATCCAGGTAAACACTGTGGATCTGTCCAAAGTCACCAACTCTGACTCAGTTTTTTTTTAGTCCAACCAAAAAACCCAATTCAAATTGAATCCAATTCATGATCCCCTTGTGAAGGACAAGCAAGATCCAAGCTGACAGGAGGAGGCATTGCAGCCCGTCCCGGGCTTGATCTGATGTTTCACCTCAGCCAAAAGGCCGAGATGGCTTTGAATAATTGCATCAGGTAAAGTTTTGGTTTAACCTCATTGGCTACCCTGATCCTTTACTTTACCCTAGCCTGGGCAAACATCCATCACAGGAATCAGCACACCCCAAGTGCAATGGGCTAGCCTCGTCACCTGCCTGACCATAGTCTCACCCCTTCCAGGTTCTGAGGAGCCATCAAAAGTTAAACTTCTTGGATAATTCCCACTTGGATCAGCACATCAGAACTTCGACAGGAGCCTGGCGCACACCTTTAGTTCTATGTCCGTTCTCCGATGATCCAGAGACTGAAAGATTTTCCCCATCATTTAGAAACAGAAGGCAGAAGCATTCAGCACTGGAAGACCTTCGCTGATGAGCTTATGGTACTAAAACAAGATGGTTTATTTATTATATTTTGGGAGGTGCGAACTCCTCCCGTGTGGGGATCCTGCAGCCCAGTGCAATTGCTCTCTTGTCCCCGTGAAAATAGTAGGGCTCTGATGTGTAAGTGAAGATCATTTTGATATCTCCTTTCATACTCAGCTGCACAATTGTGCAGGGAAATAGTCTAAAAATTACAACCTGGTTCAGCACCAGTCAAAGCTGAGAAGTTTCCACTCAAAGCTTTTGCCCTTCCCAGCAGCTTTTCCGACCCTTTCACTTCAAAACAGAAGCTCCTCACTGAATTGAGACACATTTAGCAATTCAACACTGGAAGAATGTATGATCCCGGTTTAACTCAGCTTTGTGTTTCTTCCCCCCTCCCTCACCATGTCGTACAAACCCGGTCATAAAGACTTGACAACCAATATTTCTCATGTCAAACTGGTTAGTATGTGGGGGTGGGTAAACCAGATAAAATTATAAATGATCAACCAAAGCTTGACACTTCTGCCTAGTCTGTGAATTAGCACTTAACAGTAAAGCAGTGTTTAAACTGTTCTGTTTGAGCCACGATTTTGGAAAGAAATCTATAAATTTTTGTCATGCAGGTAGTACCTTACAATTATATAAAGTACAGATATTACCTATCCATTGCTTGCCTGTAATTATTCTGCAGGATCCGTTGCAGTATCATGCTAATCTTCTTGTGATGTTGTCCCCCGAGTGTCTGTTGATTTACTGCTTTATTTCCTAATGGTTACAATACTTGTGGTGGTTCACTGTGATGTTACTTTGCTGTACCATCTTTCGAGTGCTGCAACAAGGATCTATTTTAGTGCATTTACATTGAAATACTGACATTAGCAGTTAATGAACTGTCTTCAGCGTACCTTGGGTCATTTCTTACCAGGAAACTGCAAGAGTTACTGTAGGTGTGCCAACACTGGATATATTGAAATGTCAGATGTTGGCTTGACAGGCTGAATCTTGTTATGTTATTCCGACTCAAGGGAGGTACTGCCACATAAAGAAAAGATTGGCTGCTTTGGGAGAGTCAAACAATGGAAGCAAAGCAGGAAATGCTGGAAAATCTCAGTGGGTCTGACGGCATCTGTGGAGAGAATAGAGCCAATGTTTCAAGTCCAGATGAACCTTCCTCAGAACTGACAGCAAAGATACTCAGTGGGGATTTATACTAATTTATACTATGAGGGTGGGGGGGGGGGGGGGGGGTTTGGAATGAGACAAAAGGAATGTTATTGAGGATACAGAAGGCTGAGAAGGTGCTTAAAAAGTGTCTATCAAGTGATCAGAATGTGTGAATGGCAGAACAGAGGAGCAGATTGTTAAAGGACTGCCCGAGGAATGTGGCAGTTGCCCTGAAAAGGGGCGGAGGAGGGAAGGGGCAAGAAGGAGAGCTGGATGGAAAATGGAAAAATAGAGTTAAGAAAGAAGGGTGATAACATGGGCGAAAGAGATGAAATGAAATGAAATGAAATAAAATAAATGGAAATGGGGTGAAGCTGGAGGAGAGAGTTCACGATCTGAAGTTGCTCAATGTTCAGTCCGGAAGGCTGTAAAGTGCCCAATCAGAGGATGAGATGCTATTCCTCCAGTTTACGTCAGGGTTCACTGGAACATTGCAAAAGTAAGAAGTTTCTTACTGTGTTTACCCCAGTCCAACGCCGGCATCTCCACATCACATTGCAAAAGGCCAAGGACAGACAATTGTAGAAGGTGCAGCACCTGCTCCTTTACCTCCTCCCTGCTCACCGTCCCAGGTCCTGAACACCCCTTTCAGGTGAAGCAGTGCTTCACGTGCACTTCCTTCAATCTGGTCTATTGCATTCGCTGCTCGCAACGCAGTCTACTCTACATCGGAGAGACCAAACGTAGACTGGGTGATTGCTTTGCTGAACATCTTCGATTCATCCGCACGCAGGACCCGGACCTCCCTGTCACTTGACACTTCCACACAGCACTCGACTCTCTTGCCCACATGTCCGTCCTTGGCCTTTTGCAATGTTCTAGCGAACGCCAATGCAAACTGGAAGTTGGAGATTTCGCTGTTTACGTTATGAAAGACTACTGTGTTACAACCATTACCTTCAACCATAATCGCACTGCCTTTATTATGCAACTGAATCTTTTCACTCCCTCTTATACCAGTGAGCTAACAGGTTTACACCATGTTCCAAAGTGCCTCTACCCCCACCTTTAGCACCTAGTACAGGCAAATCTCCATCCCCAATGGCTATCCCTGTGGCTGTATCCTCCATATCTCCTGTAACCTCGTGGACCCATCTCCAGTTTGGGTCATCTTGTCCTGCGAACAAGATATTAACCTAACATGTAATGTTCCCATGGACAAACCTCTTGAATGTGCAAGTGCATCATAGTGGATATTCCTAATTCTACTGTGTGCACTTATAGTAGCAGTTTAGATATATAAGCTCCCATGCTATAGGAGAGGTATGTGTCAGGTCTCCCATCATTGGTGCAGCATTCAGATGTGAACCACGACTTGGACCTCTGCATGCTTGTGCCGAGCAAATCACTTTGCAGAGATGTAGCAGGTCATGGAACATCTTCTTACATTGCACTCACAATTTTCCATGGTGTCCTGCTGTACTCACATCACAGACTATTTCCTGCCATTGTCTCTTGGTCGCTGTGGGTTGGTGCTGGCAGTCACTAGGATAGAATATGGAGCATGATCTCCAGACGTCCTCCACCAGGATCTGGAGGTCTTGGCCACAGATGTGGGGTGCAGCCCCTTCCACTTCTTTTCCGCTGGCCCCTCTAAGATATTCTGACATACGAAATGTAGAAAGAAAAGGCATGTAACGTTTCCAGTTTCAAATGGCCTCATACACATATGTCTGTCCACATACATGAGCCATGTTCTCTATCTCATCGATGTTGAATATTGGGGAGGTGTGGGCAATGGGTCTGGATTATTGCAGGGCAGCGTGGATTTTGTTCCTGTCACTCCGAGATGGCATGTTGAGCACTAACTGCTCCCTGTGAGTCGCAATGTGTGCAGCTGTGAGGGTCCTAGTCAAGGCTCAATTGCATGGCCAGACCTGGAAAGATGGGCGGAGAGAGGGTAGCTGGAAGGTCAAAGGTTCCTGGCAAATGTGATGTGTATCAGTCATCCCCTGAATCACTAGACTAACCTGCGTCAATACAGAGTATTGTGTGCAGCTGATGGTGCCGAGATGCTGGCCTCTCCATGGCTGTGTCTTGTGGAGTTTTTCCTCTTAGAATTCTGTAGGGTGTGCTCCTTCATTACAATGTGAATAGGCAGAGCAACGATTATTTTCCTATGGGAAGCCTGCTTTGGGTCATCTCTTCCAGTGTCAGCAACCAATTGGAAAAATATTACCGTTAGTGACCGTGGATTGACATCTCCCCCAAGAGACGGCAGCGCCTCCATCAACTTCCAGCACTGCAGGAGCTCCTTCTCTGCTCACCTTTCAGCCCCGATCAAGTAACGTAACTCACACTGGGCCAACTTCTGCCTCTTCACTACTCCTGAGGTTGCTGGGCTTAACTTGCACCCCCACCCCCCCTGCCGACCCCTCCCTAAAGTGTCGGAAAAAGGGACTTTATGAGGACAGCAGTGTATGAAAACAAACAAAACAAGGTACAGTAAAATGTCCGATTATAAATGGGAGAGAAGCTGGTGGAACAATGGAGGGAAGAATGGCTGGTGCTGGAGCTAAAGTTTGGTGTTTCAGGACTGTGTAAGAGAGATGTGAAGGGGAATCTCAGCTTTGTAATTTTAGTAAGACTCAGTATTGGGTAGGGTCCCTGGAACCATGCTTCTCGAATTGACCCACACAACCATTCTTTCCACTCTTGCTATTTAATTTGTTGAGGCACCCATTGTCCTTTGGATGAAGGAGAATCTCCATCTTATTTCTCAATTTCTCTGCCGGCCCCTCCTTAGGGTAGGCTCAGGATAAAACAATGCCGTCTGGTGCCTTAGTAATGCACTTTCCAATTCCTCCCTTTGAAAAATGCACTTTCCTTGTTCATCTTTCATCTTTTGAATACTTTTTAGGGCATAGCCTTGTGAGTAAGAGTTTTTAACAACACCAGGTTAAAGTCCAACAGGTTTATTTGGTAGCAAATGCCATTAGCTTTCGGAGCGCTGCTCCTTCGTCAGATGGAGTGGATATCTGGTGATAACCTGGTGTTGTTAAAATTCTTACTGTGTTTACCCCAGTCCAACACCGGCATCTCCACATCATTACTTGTGAGTTACAGATTGTTCACAGACCTGGAAGGATACTGTTGCTTACAGTCACTGGTGAATGCTGTATTCAGCAGGAGAGAATGTTTCTAATGTCTAAGCTGAAAGGTAAACTAATGGCCAAGTAACTTTTTCTGAAACAAGGCAGTTTTTGGACAACAAACAATGATGCAGTGTTAGTATAATCTCATTTACCAGTTACATTCTCTTCTGTTGAAAAACAAATGTGAAAAGGCAATTGGGTGTACTGCACTGAGAATTGCTCAAAGATATGACAGGTCTGATGTAAAGTAAAGCTCCAATTTTTCAGCGGGATGGATGAACTGACAGATGATGCTTCTCTGAAGTGAGCGAGAAAAATCTTCCACCACAAATGTTTCATCAAAGCATCAATATTGGGTGCTATAAACCATAATTTTTGTTCAGTGTTTTTACTGTCAACAAGGCTTCAGAGCCAAGAGATTTTTGTAGATCTTTTGGGAGGAGACCAAGAAGAAAGAAAAAAATTGTTTTTATTTGGTATTTTTTGATGCACTGCACAGTAAAATGAACGCTGACTATGAACACATTTTAACCATCAAATTGCACCCGTTTTCAGGTGCGAAAACTTGGTAAAGTCGGGTGTGAGGCGAGTAGCGTGATTCGCGCCTGCCTCCGCGCCGGTTCTCCCTTTGCCAGGGGCTGAAAATGGCCGTCGTCGGAACTGCGCAAGAAACGGACGCAACGTCAATTTAAATGCATTTGCATGCACTTAAATTGACTTAATGGACTGCACGCCCAAACTTACCGGCACTTCCCCCTTTACCACCGCGTTCACCTGTCCAGATTCGACACAAAACAGACATGGTCCGCAAGGGTCCGATTCGGGCGCTCCAGCTTCTGAGGGGGTAAGTTCAGAGCTTCCGGCGGCTCTCTGACTCAGATTGGTGTTTGCGGGGGGGGGGGTCGGATCAGTGGTGGGGGCAGAGGGAAGAGGGTCAGTTGGTTGACTCAGATTGGAGGGGCAGGGGGGCATGGGGGGGAAGGGGGGCGGTGGGCAGGGTGATCCGCTGCCATTCTGCGTGTGATCAGTGAGGGGAAGGGGGATCCACTGCCACTCTGTGTGTGGTCAGTGGGGTGGAAGGGGGGTCCACTGCCACTCTGTGATTGGTGGGGTGAAGGGGGGGGTCCGCTGCCACTCTGCTTGTGATTGGTGGGGTGAAGGGAGGGTCCGCTGCTACTGTGTGTGATCGGTGGGGGGGAAGGGAGGCAGGGGCCTGCGATCGGTCTGGGTGGCGGGGAGGTGGGGGATAAGGGGGTCAGTAATGTTGTTGGGGTGGGGCAATGTCTGTGGGGGCCAGCGGGAGGCATTATCTGGCCTGGAAGCGATGTAAGACTGTCCTGTCTGGAGACAATACACATCTCTTTAACCTGTGCTTAATGCTCCCTCCACTCACATTGTCTGTATCTTTAAGACCTGGTTGGCTGTAGAGATTCGCATTCTAATCAGTATTCTGTAACTTGATTTTTGTGTCTCTGTGTGCCCTGTTTGAGAGCAGATATCCACTCCATCTGATGAAGGAGCAGCGCTCCGAAAGCTAATGGCATTTGCTCCCAAATAAACCTGTTGGACTTTAACCTGGTGTTGTTAAAACTCTTACTGTTTTTACCCCAGTCCAACGCCGGCATCTCCACATCTGGAAGCGATGTGGCAGGGGAGCATTATTCTTTCTTTTTTTTTTCTGCGCATGCGCAGTTGGAGGTGCCGATCGGAGCTGCAGGGTTTCGGGTGCGTTAAGCCCCGCCCACAGGCTTCTACAGCGCGATTCAGAATCGCTGATATTTTTTCAGACAAAGTGCGTATGGGGGCGCCTGAGAACAGGTCTAAAAGTCATATCTGAAACACTCCCAGTTTCAAGCCCGCCCAGCACTTAGAATCAAAATGGTAAAATGAAGCCCATTCTGTACGTTTGTTCAATTCACAAGAACAAATCAAAATATGGGAAGATACAGATTGTAGTGTAGAATTTCTCAATATGGACTAAGATGATCAAAATAGAAAATTTCTCCTGCAATGTTTGTTAAAATCATGTTTGACGGTGTTACAATTCCAGCTGATATTAGTGCTGGACAGGAAGTTCACAGAATGGAACACTAGCTCAAAAGACCATCACTGTTAATTTTTTTAAAAACATGGATGAACAGACTCACAGGACTGCCAATTAGCATTTTACAGAAGAATAAAAGATTTATTAAACACAAAATGTTTGACTGGAGTACTTCACTCCTTCACACTATAATCCTTCACTCCCACTCTACAGATGTATACAGATTGTAAGGGTAGCAGGTTATAAAATAGATCTTATACTATATTATCATAGATCGTAGAATCATAGAATCCTAGAGTGCAGTAGGAGGACATTTGGCCCATTGAGCCTGTGCTGATAACAATCCCACCGATCCCCTTCTCCCTGTAGCCCCACATATTTACCCTTGCTGATCCCCGTGACATTAAAGGGCGAAATGGGCAAGGAATGGGCCATTCCCATTGATGGGATTGGCCGACATGTTTGCCTCCCCCCACCCCACCCCCGAATATTTACTTTTAACTTATCTTTCTGAGGTGCCATGTCAAGGTGACCTCTTGATCTCTGACCCGGCTCAGGGGTGCCCAACTCTTCACATGGGGCTGCCTAGGCTTCAAAGCTGCCAGCCCTGTGATTGGACTGGCAGAATTGGGTACTTGCCCACCATCCTTAATTGGACAGTGAGCTCAATCTGGCTCCTGGCAAGTGCAGGCTCAGGATTGCTCTTGATGCCAGGATCGCAAAACCCATGGGAAAATTCATCCCAATGCAAAAATTTCTTCCTTCATTCTTTAACCACCCTGACTTTCGAACTGAGGATTGTCTCAGCATCCCTGCCAGGCAACGCATCCTTGCTGATTGTAGGGTGGAAAACAGAAATCCTTCCACAGATCAATCAAAATTCCAGCTGTGGAGCAGGAGCAGTTCCGAGGAAATTCCTGGTTTATTTACAGTTCATAAGGCACCACTGAGCAATGCGCTAATTTGAACTAAACCAGGAATGGTCAAACACTCTGCTTTCAGAGTCACGAGTCCTCACAATAAGATTGTATGATCTGGTGAAGAGGCAAATTAATCTTGGTGACCAATGATTAAATATTTCTAAAAATTTCTTCACGTTGGAGGGTCAGAAGTATAACATTTCAATCAGTCTCAGCTGATGTTGGTAAAATGTTTGGCTATTTGATTCATCATTGAATAGCCCTTAGTTCAATGGAAGCACAAATCAGAGGTTCTGGGCACAACAACCAGCCACCCTGATCATTTTTTATACTCAGTCACGGGATGTGGCCTTTGCTGGCTGGGCCAGCGTTTGCTGCCCACTCCTAATAGCTCCTGAGAAGTTGGTGGTGAGCTGCCTTCTTGAACTGTTGAAGTCCATGCAGTGTAGGTACACCCACAGCACAGTTGGGGAGGAATTTCCAGGATTTTGACCCAGAGTCAGTGAAGGAATGGTGATATATTTCCAAGTCAGGTGAGTGGTTTGGAGGGGAACTTCAACAATGTCCAGAATTCCCAGCACCTAACCTGCTCTTGTAGCCATCGTGGCTGGTCCAGGTCGGTTTCTGGTCAATGGTAATCCCTAGGATGTTGATAGTGGGGGATTCAGCAATGGTAATGCCATTGAATGTCAGGGCGATGGTTTGATTCAGTCTCATTAGAGACGGTCATTGCTTGGCACTTGTGTGGTGCAAATGTTACTTGCCGCTTGTCAGCCCAAGCCTGGATATTGTTCAGGTCTTGCTGCATGTGGATATGGACTGCTTCAGTATCTGAGGAGTCACAAATGGTGCTGTACATTGTGCAATCATCAGCAAACATCCCTACTTCTAATCTTATGATGGAAGGAAAATCATTGATGAAGCAGCTGAAGTTGGTTAGGCCAAAGACACTACCCTGAGGAACTCTTACAGTGATGTCCTGGAGCTGAGATGGTTAATCTCCAACAACCACAGCCATCTTCCTTTGTGTTAGGTATGGCTTCAACCAATGGAGAGTTTTCCTCCTGATTCCCATCAACATCAGAATTCCTTGATGTCACACCTGGTCGAATGCTGCCTCAATGTTGCGAGCAGTCACAGTCGCTTCGCCTCTTGAGTTTAGCTCTTAGGTCCATGTTTGGACCAAGGCAGTAATGAAGTCAGGAGCTGAGTGGCTCTATATAACCTAAACTGAGCATCAATGAGCAGGTTGTTGCTGAGTAAGTGCTGCTTGATAGCACCATCGATGGCACTTTGCTGATGATTGAGAGTAGACTGGTGGAGTTGTAATTGGCCAGGTTGGATTAGTCCTGCTTTGTGTGTACAGGTCATAGCTGAGAAATTTCTGGATAGGTGTCAGTGTTGTAATTGTACTGGAACAGTTGGCTAGGGGCACGTCAAGTTCCGGAGCACAAGTCTTCAGCACTATTGCCAGAATGATGTCAGGACCCATAGCCTGTGTGCATCCAGAGTCTTCAGGCATTTCTTGATATCATGCGGAGTGAATTTAAATAGCTGAAGACTGACATCTGAGATGCTGGGTTCCCAGGAGGAGGCTGAGATGGATGATCCATCCGATATCTCTGACTGAAGATTGTTGCAAATGCTTTAGCCTTGTCTTTTGCACAGATGTGTTGGGGTCCTCCATCACTGAGGATGGGGATATTTGTGGAGTCTCCTCCTCCAGTGAATTGTTTAAGTATCCATCACCATTCGTAACTGGATGTGGCAGGATTGTGGAGCTTAGATCTGATCCATTGGTTGTGGGATTGTTTAGCTCGGTCTGTTGCATGCAGCCAACACTCTTTGGCATGGAAGTAGTCCTGTGTTGTAGCTTTGCCAGGTTGACACTTCATTTTAGTTATGCCTGGTGCTGCTCCTGGCACGCACGCTTGTACTCTTCATTGAACTAGCATTGAACCCCCAGCTTGATGCTAATGGTAGTGTGGGGGATATACTGGGCAACGAGGTTACATATTATAGTTGAATACAATTCTGATGCTGATGATGGCCCACAGCACCTCAACAATGCCCTGTTTTGAGTCGCTAGACCTGTTCAAATTCTATTCCATTTAGCACAGTGATAGTACCGCAAAACACGATGGAGGGTATGGTTTGAAAATGAGACTTGATCTCCTCAAGGACTGTTGGTGGTCATTCTTACCAACGCTGCCATGGATCTGCAACAGTTAGATTAGTAAAGATAAGATCAAGTCAGCTTTTCCCTCTTGTTGGTTCCCTCATCGCTTGCTGAAAACCCAATCTAGCAGTTAGGACTCGGCCAGCTCAGACAGTAGTGGTGATGTCAAACCACTCTTGGTGATGGACATTGCAATCCCCACCCAGAGTGAATTATGTACTCTTGCCATCCTCAGTGCTTCCTCCAAGCGGTGTTTAACATGGAGGAGGACTGATTCATCAGCTGAGGGAGGTGGTACGTGATAACCAGCAGGCAGTTGCCTTAAACAGTTCATAACATGACAGGAGAGTTTCCCAGTACACTTTTAATATAGTTTTAAATGCATGATCATATATTTTCCCTTGGGGAAAGTACTGTAATACATGTCAACACTTGCACAGCTGGTCAATGTCATATCCAAATTAGCTTTGCAGAAGACATCCCAGTGATCAATCACTATCGAACACATTTACATCACAATAGATATGTAAAGTAGGAGGGGGCATGGCAGTATAAGGGGGAATGGGGGTTTGGGATGGAGGAGTGAACTTTAGGGGTATAAGAGCAATATTGGGAGTGGAGCTGCTGTCTCCGAGAACTGAGGAGTGCCTTCTAACCAGCCCTCTGTCCCACACTGCTCCCGTACCCTTCACATACTGCATTGTGGTTAGCAAAACCCAAACTCTCCCCACCCATGTCCCTCGGAGTAAATAATCTGTTGGGAATGGGGTTCAGAGGTGGTGTTGGGTTTCAGAATGGGCCAAACTCACATTTCCATGGCCCAAGACAAAAGTCCTGGCCAGGCACTACAGGCAGAGAGAGGATCAGCTCTCTTTGGGTGGCACGGTAGCACTGCTGCCTCACAGTGCCAGAGATCCGGGTTTAATTACCGGTCTTGGGTCACTGTCTGTGTGGAGTCTGCACGTTCTCCCCCTGTCAGCGTGGATTTCCTCTGGGTGTTCCGGTTTCCTCCCACAGTCCAAAGATGTGCAGGTTAGGTGTATTGGCCATGTTAAATTGCCCTTTAGTGTCAGGGGGACTAGCTGGGGCAGATGCATGGGGTTATAGGGCCTGGGTGGGATTGTGGTCGATGCAAATTCAATGAGCTGAATGGCCTCCTTCTGCACTGTAGGATTCTATGATTCTATGACATGTCTGAACACCAGTGGGTCACAGCAGGTCTTTGCTGATATCTTCAACCCCCTGGAACAAGACCTCCTTCACAGTGGATTAGGTGAGGTGCATTGCCAATGAGGAATGAGTTGCGTGACACTGGATGGCCAGCTGGGCTCCACTGCCCGCCCAGTTCCCTGTAGTTATTGTACCACTTTCTCCTGCAAGAGGAGAAAGCAGAGAGCTACAGGTGTGAGAAATTCATTGTGTGGAGGAGGGAGAGGAAACGATACATGTGGAGGGTGACTGAGACATGGATGTGAGGTGAGGGTGAGTGTAAATATTAATGGGGATTTGAGGAAACGCCTGCAGACTGAGGGATGAATGGAGCTGCAAGCTCTGTAGTTCTGAGGAGTGCTGTACAAGAGAATGTTGAGGAAGTCAGGGTGTGGTGGTTGGCATCTGAAAGTGCGATGCCATTCATCTTATCCACCCTCCAGAGGTCCCGAATGCTCCTGATGCACTGTCTGCAGGTCGGAAGGACCAGATGCCTGCTGCATGTTTCTTCAACGACCTCCTGTAATCCCTGCTTGGTTTGAGAGGCTGGCTACTTCCTCCTGTCTTTGGGAAAAGATCCCTTCTCTGAGTCTCTCTGATCCTGCAGCAGGAGCTCCAGATAGGAGGGAGACCCCCAGTGGGGAACCGCCCCAAATCTCCTTTCCAATCTTACGGAGGCCTGAGAAATCAATGTGCAATTCCATCATTCTGATCTCTAGCAGGATCCCTTTGAATAGAAATCTTCCTTCGTCATCACCCACTTGCCATCATTTTGAAAGTGGGAAGCAGGATGCAAATACCATGGCTGAGTTAGAGAGCCTCGGCAAAGTCCGCTAACAGCTTCCCAACTCATTGGCCTCCCCGCTCTGCATCTGTTCACATAAAACACTTTTCCAATCATGGTTTCTCTCACTCTCTAAATGCTGCCTGACCTCCTGAGTGTTTCCAGCATTTCCTCTTTGTAATTTGCATTTCCAGCATCCACAGTATTGTGCTTTTGGCTTTTTAACCATTTTTACTTGTGGAACCTCTCCGAGAGTCTGGCTGAAGGGTTAAACTATTTCAGTCGAACGAAACTTGTAAAGCAAACGAGGTGTGAAGGCATCAATAAACTTGGTAGGTGAGCACTGAAATCATCGAAAATGGCCCTGACGTTGAGAGCTGTTCTTGAAAATGTATCCAGAAGCTATCAGAATTGTATAAACATTCTCAGAGCCACTGTCACCTTATTGCCCTTGTGCTTGATTGATAAACCCTAGCTACTGTGCGGTGAATGCTGAAAAGGTTGAGAGTGACAGCCTGATACCAATATCTTTTAGCTATTTTAGCACCGTGAAAAGCGATTACTAGGCAACATCAAATGGAGATTTTTGTGGAGTTATTTTCTAATTCTTCAACTGGCAGAGACCTAGATTTCATATTTCTAAAAAAAATTATCTTCTAAAAGCATTAACCTATAGCGTGGTTCAGATTGATATCTTCCTACTTTTCTGACGTCAGTTCAGTTGTGATACTCAATGCATGAGTTGCATGCAAAATAGATGGACTTCAATATTAACTAACAATGGATAAAGCCTGATTACTAACTGAACAAATGACCTAATCAAGGCAGTTTTAGGCTTTGATCCATTCCTACCTTGATACTCTGAGCCAAATGAACATTCACGTTATGATTTGGATTTCAATTCTGATTTTTTGGCTCTGCAAAGTGTAGCTCACATTTGAACCATTTCATGCTTGGTGGAAAACTGGCAACCACAAATACAGATGGTGGTTCCAGTCTAAAGGAGAAGCCATTACTTTGTTGGATAAACATTTCAGATTTAAACAAATAACAGAAAGCTCTTATTGGAGAAATAGGGTAGGAGTGAGTGTTCGTCTTAATGGTGAGTCTGGATGAAGAAGTGTGTGCAGTGATTCACCCGAACCCCGGTTTCCCATCACCAAGCACCCTTTATTGTGTACCAAGAAAGACAACGCTCCTGCAGCTTATAGCGAGGTAGTTCAACACCTCGGGACCTACAACAACAATCCAGGTGAAGAAACAGGTTTAAAAGGCCTTGCTAAATGCTTCCCGTTGGGCAGGCCTCTGCTTAATCAATAAGGGAGTTTGTACTCCACGAAGCCCACAGGGAAATCTATTGACGATCCCCCCGTGGCCATCATAACAGTATGCAAGGAGGAAAGTGACCAAGAAATAGTAGAACTGAACAGTCATAAGGTTAGATTTACATATCTCAAAAAACATAGGGCCAAAGGTCATGTTAAGCACCAGGAAGTGGGCCTTAAACTGGGCTCTGAAATATCTTGGGCTAGGGGAAGAAGCAGCTCCATATCTTGAAGGGAGGTGAAGCAGAATTTGAGGTGGGACCCAGCTCTGCCAGGCTTATGCCTCTTTTTCCTTCAACAAATTTGAGTGGAATTGGAGCCGGATGCCATTTGTGTGTGCCCCCCCACCCCTCACACGGATGTCACCAGGAGCGACAACCCCAGTGGGATGACATATCTCATCAAAACTCCTGCCAATGTTTTCTCCACTGCCCCCAGTGGAGATAAATAACTCTGTAAAATCCAGGCATACTAGCTGAGATCAATTATCATTAGAAAAAGGATAGCCTTAAAGTTAAAGGCTGTTAGAAATATTTTGAACAATTTTTGGCCGAATTTGACCAAATCCAAAAGATAATGGACCAATCAAAACTTCATGGATCAACAATGCAGAAATGTAAAAACATTTGGCCTGCCACGTAGATGGTGTCCAGAGTTTATGCCAGACCTTCCAATTAAGTCCTAATTTGATGTCAATTATTCAATAGAAGTCACTGACATATAAAGGGGTCACAGGTATTTTGTGGGTGGAGAATAATGTGTGAAGTTGGATCAAAGATATGAAGGTATTTTATGAAGGAGCAGAACTTGTGTCTCCTTTACTCTACAGCAACTGAGAGGCTTAAACAAGAGGCAGGGCCAGATCAGACCAGTTGCCAGAAGATCTGTCCAATGGACTTTAGGTTGTGCAAGCTGGGGATTGAAGACTTTCAGACACCGCCTATGTTATGAGTGCAAAGACATTGTGGACCAGAAATTCTATGATCCTGTTCTGGCTCATTCTCACTGCAATGAGAGTGAAGCAGGAAGCCCGGAAAACAGATTGAGAGTTGGATAAAGCAGATAGTCAAGTTTATTATCAGCATTCACTGAGCCTTATCTGGGGCAGGATCTCTATACTCGCATTACACAGAGTGTCAATCTTCATGCTGAGGATAGATTCTCTTGCAGCATGTGGCATATTGCAGCCAGGTTGTATTTATAGTGGTTAGGATGGTTGCTAGCTGTTAAGTAGCTGCCTGCATTAATTCAACAAACTCCAGCAAGAAGAGCCCTGAAGATTACCAGCAGCTTCAGACATTGTGTAAGTGGCAGGATTGTGACCTCTGAAATTTGGGGTCAGATCAAGCTGAGATTGTCATAAAACTGAGCACAAAGGACTGATCAACTACAGTCAGTCAGATGATTCTTGCTGGCAACTAATTCCCTCCTCCACAGCTTTGATAACTGCCCGATTAGAGACCCTTAAAACACGAGATTGTTGGGCAGTCTGGTGAGGCCAGTGGAACTGTCTGACACTGTAGTTCAGGAGGTTGCATTCACTTTATTCATTCTACAATGTGGAACTTTCTTTTCATAGATACTGAGAGATCTGGTGTGTCATCTCAGCATTTGTTTGACATTTCCAGAGTTTACAGGTTTTCATTTTAGTCTTATTGATTTGTTAGACCCACACACATTTCTGGGAATTTGATTTAATTAGCAAACACTGACTTATCTGATGTGTTACAGAGAATATGGCGTCTGGTTCATGACCATCAAGGCTTATTAGTGTCAGTGAATCTGACTACTTCACTCAGCTTTTAACAACCAGTTTCTTTCAACCTTGGGCATCAATAATGTGCAACAGGCACCAATCATCTGGCAAGAGGCGGATGGTTGCAAAATTGGGTGACTGCTGATTGACAAAGACTGGAAAAGGGAAAACTAAAGGTCTTTAAGATAAACAATGCTGTCAACTGTCAGCTTTACTGAAAAAGGGCGTATATTAGATGTATTAAAATAATTTTCTGTGTGGATGGAGTTTTTTTATTGCTAGAACAAGGGTGTCCAAGTAAAGACAAGCTGAACATGTCCGCTGGATCTGGAGACTTTGGGCAGACTTCTCAGGCACAAGAACGGAAATTCCCACCCGAATTCAATAGACCCTTGAATGGTCCACCGAATTTTTTGTCTCGCTCGCTACCTTTCCCGTGGTGGGCAAAACGGGAGAATTCCGGCCTTTGTGTAGAATTTTGCCACCAATGAGGAAGCCCTGATGTCGGGACATAAAGTCTGGCATGGCCGTCCGGATGGGCAACAGGAGAGGAAATGCTATTTTATTGGAACTGGCAGAGCTCAGGCAGGGGGGGAACATTAAAGGAAGTTTGGCCAGGCTAGTGGAAGGGAGGGACATGATAGAGGCAGCTGATCACAATCCGAGTGACAAACAAGTCCATGAACTCTTCATACTTATTGATGGAGGTGGATGTGGAGGTTCCTGATACACTTTGCATCTGTGCACAATGGTAGAAAACCAGATCGGGTAGAATGCAAGTAAACACCTTGGGCCGGATTTTCCACACAACCCGCTGCGTGCTTCACAGTGACGCAGGTGTCCCTCCATTGGCTGACAGCAGGATCTCCTGGCTCCACTGTTGTCAGTGTTTCCTATCGAACACACCCCTCGCCACCAGGAAACACAGGGCAGGGATGTGACGTCGGTGAGACAGGAAGATCCCACCAGTGTGAGCAGCCAGAAAATTCCGGCCCTTGACTTTGCAACCATCAATGGAAATGCAACACTTTCAATGTAAAGAAAGGATTTTGTAACAAAAAAATAGAAAATTGGGGCCTTGTGGTTGAATTTCTGTGGAGTTCTCCTGATTATTCACTGTAATATCAGTGGAAGATCCACAGTTACTCCCAGAAAAATGGCCCTATAAAGCATTCACACTATGGCTGCGATTCTCCAATTCGTACCCGCCACTTTTCTGGTGGGTCCAACCGGGAGGCCCGTATCTGCGGCCTTGAACGGGGATTTGCACATGCGCCGGGAACGCATGCACATCTCCCAGAGCCGGAGAACAGTCGCCGGTCAGACCATGCTGGAAACCGGCGGGAAGACAGGTAAGTAATTTAAATCTTTTTAAAATCTATTTTAAATATGTAGATTTGTTAATTATCGGGACCTTTCAGGTCCTGATTGAATCTCCTACCCCGCCAGAAGTAACTTCATTCCGGCGGGGTTCAGACTAGCTCCCCATGCTTGGGGAGCTAACGGGAGACCCCACCGGAATGAAAAGGGGGAAACTGGGGCCCCCAGGAGGTTGGGCAGCAGGGGGGTGGTGCCTCCTGGGCATGGGCACCCTGGCAGTGCCAGCCTGTGCCCCCGGCACTGCCCAAGGGGCAAAGTGCCCAAGCCGAGGGGGCACCTTGGCACTGCCCATCGGGCATTGGGCAGTGCCATGGAGTGGGGCCTATTGTGGGTGGGGCCTGGACACAATTGGTGAGGGTGGGGGGATCCCGCTGCCACTCTGCATTGGGATCAGTCTGGGATGGAGGGGGGGCAGCAATTGGGGCAGATTGTGGGGGGGTCGTCTGCCAGTGCGGAGGGGGGGCTGCCTCCAGGGGGGGTCTGACCTTGGGGGGGGGTTGGGGGGGGGGTCTGCTGGGTGAGGGGGGTGGGGTAATCACCACTGCTGGGGGGTGGGGCCTGGGCATCGGGGTGTTCCGGGACAGTGGGAGGGGGGGGGGGTGGTCAGGGCTGGCCCGCAAATTGTTGTGGGGGCTGCGATTGGGCCGTGAGGTGGCGGGGGGGGGGGGGGGGGGGGTGTGGCTGGAGGGGCAGCACCATGGGGGTCTTGGGCTGGCCATTGATCGGGCTGGCCAGCAAACGGGGAGTCTGACAGATAGGGACCATTGCGCATGTGCAGAGTTCCAGAACTGTCGGACTCTGACGTGAATAGGTTCCGTCCCCCGGGTTTTTAATGAGATTCACGACTGGGACCTCTTCAGTGCACAGAGTGCGGAGATTCAGGTGAGAAGCTGAACTGTCAGAACTGTCGCAAACTAGAACGGTTTTCCCTCCAATTCAGCACTTTTGGGCGAATTGCCGCTACTTCTCTGGGCTCTCTGTGTACTACCAGTGTAGTTATGGTGGACCATTGGAACTCATGTAGAAATTCCAGCCATGTGTTCAATTATAAACACTGAACAGTAATCAGTTCATGATGCAAAATAATTGCAGTAAAATCTTTTTTGCTACCTTAAACTGGAAGACACACAAGGAAAACTCATGACCAACTTATTCCAAGCTTCAATGGGAACCCAATCGGAGCCAAGACATAATGCAGCCCATCGACCAGGTGTTCCTTCAGGACCTCTGATTCTACCTTTCCAAAACACCCATAATTATTAACAGGGCCTGGAAACATTCCATGTTCTCTCATGTTGTACCTGTCCTAGTTATTGAAACCCAAATATTTCTTCCATTGTTTGAATCACCTACTGACTATTAAGAATACCAACATCCCATGAATTAATAAAACAAAACCATGAATCTCCTTTCTTGAATGGCAATTTTAATAAGTTCTTGATCTCATTCTTCTGGCTCCCCAGGGCCAGGGTGCCACCCTCTGCCCTTACCCTCACCAACAGAGAGAAGAATGCTGAGGACAGGAGACAAATTCTACCATGTAGAACAATAGACTTCAGAATTTGGATTATAGCGGAACAATCTGCATGACAGTATGTTCAATCAACTTCTTGTGTTTCTCCAATAAATCCTGATATTTCTTTTCAATTTTGCTCTCCTCCTCTGCTAAGAAGGCTGATTCTTGCTGGAGCCAGTCAACACCTAAGCAAGGAAACCATTCCAGAAAAGTGAAATTAGATGGCAGGCATTGGCAGGCTAATAGACATTGTGAAAGATATCTGAGTCCAAACATGTCATCAGTTGACACCTACACATACACATTTTGCAGCAAGGGCCACTGAAAAGCAAGAAGGACAGCCCTGAATGATTGTTTTGGCTCCTGGGATTCTGAGGCTCAGTTGCTGCCAGTTCAGAGATTTGTAAACACGTGACACACAAGGCCTTGATGCTGGGATCTGCTGGTCTACATGTCTTAGCGACATAGCTGTTTCTTAAAACTCCTTGGCAAAGAGATATGAAGCATTTTTATTATGATAAAACCATTGTAAAACCAAGTAACAAGATAATCTGTTTCATAGAATTCTGCACTGACTCTCTGACAGAGCATCTTACCCAGGCCCTCTCCCCTGCTTTATCCCTGCAACCCCCACACATTTCCCATGGCTAATCCATCTAACCTATGCATCTTGGGGCACTAAGGGACAATTTAGCCTGGCCAATCCACCTAACCTACATATATTTGGAGTGTGGGAGGAAACCAGAGCACCAGGAGAAAATCCACACAGACACGTGGAGAATGTTGAAATTCCACACAGTCACCCAAGGCCGAATTGAACCCGGGTCCCTGGAGCTGTGAAGCAGCAGTGCTAACCACTGTGCCACTGTGCCGATGCAATTTGAAGGGTGACTTTCATAACACTCCATTCCTGAAGTCAATGTTGTTGAGTGGGGACGCAGATTGGAGAATCAGATGGCGAGGTCAGCGTGCCAACTCATGAATTTGGCATCTGGACACCCATGCCCAGCACTTCAATCCACACTTCTGTTGTGCAAGGCTTTGTGCCAGGAGAGTAGTCTAACAAAATATACAATTTAATCATCCTCCATATTTGCAAACAAATAAAAGTTTGCTGATTATTTTTGTTACGCGGGCCAACATTCCTATTACACGGTAAGTTAAAATGTTTCAAACAGACAATTATGTTGCGATGGTTCCTGCAGAAGCTATTACACAAAATCACTCACTTACAATCAATGATTATTACCATTTCCAGGTAATTATTCACAGTTATTACTGAAAATCTGACATTGTGACTCTCTAAGAATCGTAATAACGATGCTGTTGCAGCACAGATGTGATAAAATCATATAATAAATATAGAAGAGAAATAAAAACACTCAGCCTACCTTTGTTCACACAGTTAGGAACAAAGCATAGCTGCCAGAAATTGGTCCACAAATTTGGTGCTGCCTCCTCCTTTATCTGATGGTAGCATGAGTCTGAGTAGGGTTTGTGCTGCTGGTTGTCTGAGCACTCAGCAGTGGGCTGCAGGCAGCATGTGCTATCAGCATCTAGTGCTGCTCTTAAAAGCAGTCTGTCTCTCTTAAAGGGAAACTGCATCAAATCATAGGAGGCTGCTGCTAATGCCATTACTACAATTCTAAACAAGGAAAATGCAACACCAGGGCAGAGATGGGACTTCCATGTTCATGGAGATAGACAGGAGGAGAGAGGCCATGGGACTGTTGAGGATCCAGGAGGCTTTCAAGAACAACCCTCAGAAGGATTGGAAGCAGTTGGCCAAGGAGGTCAATTCTCAGAGTCTGCTTCCAAGGACCGGTTCCACAAGAAGGCTACTAATCTCACGTGGATGATCGTGTTCGGTGAGTACATCTTCACATGACAGCTCCTGACACCACAACACCAACCTGACATGCTGCTCAATGCACCACACCCCTCACTCACCCAGCAGTATTCCCTGGCACTCAAATTCACGTCAAACATCCCATTCCTCCAGCTCACCTTCATACCCTTTCCAACGGTCACATTCCCAGTTCCTGTTGCTTCCACATGCCTCCAGCTATCTGGCTTCAGCAGGCACATAACCCAAACACAGCGCAGGAGTCACTGACTTTCTGTCCTCTTTCTTGCAGGGCGAGGTGGCACACAATAGAAAGAGCAGGCAGAACCAATGGGGAACAAGGCCACCTGCATTCCTGAATTCTATGGAGATCATTCTCTGCAATGTGAGTCCGGTTGTGGCAGAGCCTGTGGCAAGGGTAAAAATATATATTTTTTGAGGGATCTTCTGGCGATTTTCTCAAGGACTATTTTTTTTTTGTTTTTAAGGTCCTACTTCTAATTATCAGGAATCCCTTTTTCATTTACATTAACTCCTTCATTAGGTAATGCAGTCTCGTAATGCAGTATTATAACCACATGTATTTGTGTTGTATTATTTTTAGGGTTTTCTTCTTTAGATAAATAAGATAGTATATATACTAAAGACTATGGATACATTAAATACATTAACTTTGAATCTGCTGAAACTCATTCATGCCTTCACTATATTGAGACTGGACTTTTCCAACACACTCCTGACTGGTCTCCCAATTCTACCCTCCTTAATCTTGAAGTCTGTCAAAACGCTGCTGCCTGTGTCTTAACTGGCAGTATGTTCCATTTTTCTATCATCCCCGTGTGAGCTGAACTATGCAAACCGAACCAAGCAATGTCTTGATTTCAAAATTCTCTTCCATGTTTTCAAATCCTTCCTGGCCTCACCCGCTGCAATTTAATTTTTCATTCCACTATTCAATACAATCCATTGGAAAGGGTGGGAATTGCAACAGGTAGAATGAAAGTAGGTAGAAAGTGCTCAAACAATGAGGTGTATGGTTTTTGCAGGACTGAGGTGCTGGAAAAAGGCTCAAAAGAAAGTCCACAGGCACTTAGGTAGATATTTTCAGAAGCAGCGAGACCAAAAGTGATAAAATGTTTCTTCTCCCGAGTAGACAGAAAATCATGTGCCAAGGGTTATTCATATGCTAGGAGCACAAAAGTAGAATAGTTTGTTAAATTTCTCCCTAGGCACCACCGTGCATCTTCCACTGCTTCAGTGTGACACGACAAACTCTGTACTTCTTCTTCTGTAACATGAACAAACCTGATGTATCTCCCAAAGAGCACAATTTATCACAAGGGAAATGTGTGCTATTTATCATGCATTTAATTGTAATAATTTCCTTTTTCAAAATGGATCGACAATTTCAAGTTAAGAGGTCCACACCATTCTCCTCTCCACGTGTACTTGCTCAAGAAGATTGTATGAAGATCATTGGCGGAGCAATGAGTAAATGTTTTGTGATCTGGCACTAATTGTGACTCTAACATTGTGCTAATTTAGTCAAAATCAACCAGGGACATTGTTCTCTCTTTCATGGGACAGACAGTGTCACAAGGGAAAAAGACAGCCTTGATGGCCATTCACAGTACATTAAAGATAGGAATCTCATTCAGAAGTAAATTAGAACACATACGGACAAAACCCACATCTCTCATGCCAACATTTGCTTATATTCGGGCACACCCACCCACCGAAGCATTATGGCAAACCATTCCTGATGTCATCACATTCCATTTCATGGCATGGTGGCCGTGCTGTGCACCTGCACCAACGCAGTAAAAAGATTATAGATACAACTAAAATTTCAAACAAATTCAACCAGAAACCTCCGTTCTCCACACAGAGTACTATATATAAATGACCATTCTCTAGGACACCTAACAGTTTCTTTGTAGGATCATTTATTTCTGCTTAAACAATCAGAGAGTTAATGACTTGCACCCACCTATTTAATTTGAGAGATTTTCTTTCCCTCCAGCCTTTTCTTCAAGCCAGAAAGTCAATCTGTAACCTTTTCTCACTTACAATTTACATATCCAGGAATGATTATCTACATAACATTCAGTGGATATTTTATCTTCATTGCGCAGAATCCCATTCAAAATCTTTGACAAATTGAATGCTACACACGTAAGAACCAATGTCTCTGCAGTTTTGATTTGATTTGATTTATTATTCACATGTATTAATATACATTGAAAAGGATTATTTTTGCACACTGTACAGATAAAGCATACCATTCATAGAGAAGGAAAGAAAAGAGTGCAGAATGTAGTGTTACAGTCATGGCTAGGATGTAGAGAAAGATCAACTTAATGCGAGGTAGGTCCATTCAAAAGTCTGGCAGCAGCAGGGAAGAAGCTGTTTTTGAGTCGGTTGGTGCGTGATCTCAGACTTTTGTACCTTCTTCCCGACAGAAGAAGGTGGAAGAGATGTCCTTGATTATGCTGGCTGCTTTTCCGAGGCAGCGGGAAGTGTAGACAGAGTCAATGGATGAGAGATTGGTTTGGGTGATGGACTGGGTTTCATTCATGACCCTTTGTAGTTTCTTGCGGTCTTGGACAGAGCAGGAGCCATACCAAACTGTGAAACAACCAGAAAGAATCATCCAATATACTTTTACAAACTTTATTTATTTTCTTAGTTTCCTTTGAAAAAGGACATTTCTCATTCTCACATGTCAGAAATGCTATGAAACCAGCTGCACTTGAATACCCTCAGGAAGATTAGCAAGTGGAGCATTACCAAAGTTGATTGTTTCCTGTACTTTGAATCACCTAAATACACATTAATCCAGATTGAATTTTTAGGACGTTTCATCGTTGTACTTCTCTTCTGAAGAAAAGTCACATTTGATTCAAAATTCGCCGGAATTTTACCTCCCCGCCCACCACGGGAATTGGAGCGGGAGAGGGGCGGACAATGGGAAGGTCCATTGACCTCGGGCGGGATTTTACAGTTTTGGGATGAGCAAGGCCATAAAATCCCACCCCATAACTCTGTTCTCACTCTACAGATGTTGTGAGGCATGCTGAGTATTTTCAGTACTCACTGTTTAATTCCAGCAAACCAGGCCTCACCCAAAACTACCATACCCTGGAAGCATCATTCAGGCCATATACAGCTGATTAGTTTCCATTGACTTTCTTTTGCATCCACTGCCTCCCTTGATGGTTTCAGAAACACTTCTCTCTGAAAAAATATTGTCCTGCAGAAATGCAGCATTTATGTTGATTGATCCTCACTCTTGTGAATATATGACAGGAAAAGAGCTTAAAAAAAGATTGTTTTAATATTACTTTTCCAGCTGCGGGTGGGAGTGTCTACTGTAACGTTTGTCATCCCCAGTTGCTCTTCAAAACCTCTAGCAATGACGCACTTTAGCCTTATAAGTTTCTTCTGCAAGGGTATCAAAGCTGGCTGCCCCTTATCTGATATTGCAGAATGAAGTCTAAACACTCTCCAGCTACCTATTTCACTGCATTTTGTCTCTCTTTTTAGTTTATCCTCAGGTTTATTGGCAGCTACCAAAACTTCATGATCATGATCATGAAGTTTTCTATAAAACTTCACAACCTTGGGGACTCCTGATACCTGAAACCACTGTGTCGTTTTTGCCTAATTTTCTAGTTTATTCAAGCGATGACCACTGCTTGTACATTTATGGCTGCCAGGATCAAATACACCTGCACAGACCAACTCTAAGCAATTCACCTTTTGATGTGATACCTCTTGTCACATGTGTCATTAAAACTCACATTCCCACTTTCCAGGCCTTGATCCCTCAGGACCTTCATCACAAAATACATGAGCATTTGAGGACCAAGATACCTCATTCACTTCTATCTGCTGCTCAGGAGCCTGAAATTTTATAATTAATCGTGAGGAACAAACCTAAACAGTTTGTTTAGGTGGCACAGTAGCACAGTGGTTGGCACTGCTGTCTCACGGCACCAGAGACCTGGGTTCAATTCCAGCCTTGGGTGACTCTCTGTGTGGAGTTAGTTATCCCCATGTCTGCGTGGGTTTCTTGTGGGTGCTCCGGTTCCCTCCCACAGTCCAAAAATGTACAGATTAGGTGAATTGGCCATGCTAAATTGTCCCTTAGTGTCCAAAGATGCATAGGTTAGGGGGATTAGTGGGGTAAATACATGGAGTTACAGGAATAGAGCCTGGGTAAGGTGATCTCTTGGTGAGTCAGTGCAGACCTGATGAGCCAAATGGCCTCCTTCTGCACTGTAATGATTCTATGATTGCCAATTTGGTAAATACTGTCTCACGATCATGACCTTCCTTGATCCCTCAGGACCGAAGGAAGGATGTGCTGGCGTTCGAGGGGGTCCAGAGGAGGTTCACAGAATGATTCCAGGAATGAAGGGTTTATCATATGAGGAGTCTGGGTCTATACTTGATGGAGTTTAGAAGGATGAGGGGGAATCTAATTGAAACTTACAGAATACTGAGAGGCCTAGATAGAGTGGATGTGGAGGGGATGTTTCCACTAGTGGGAAAGACCAGAATTCAAGGGCACAACCTCAGAATGAAGGGACGCTCCTTAAAAATTGAGATGAGGAGGAATTTCTTCAGCCAGAGGATGGTGAATCTGTGGAACTCATTGCCACAGAGCGATGTGGAGGCCAGGTCATTGAGTGTCTTTAAGACAGAGATAGATAGGCTCTTGATCAATAAGGGGATCAAGGGTTATGGGGAGAAGGCAGAATGGGGATGAGAATCATATCAGCCATGGAGCAGACTTGATGGACCCAATGGCCTAATTCTGCTCCTATATTTTATGGTCTTATGGTCTTCCCAGGGGCCCATTCCCTATGATCTTCTATTTTATAATCTCCTGGATTGAATTCTGTATCAGTTGTCTTATATGATGCCTTAGAACTCTCCAAATTTTCTCCAGACCTCAGTCTTGGTGAAATCACTTCCGCTTGCATGTAAAACATTCAGATTTGTAGAATAAATTGTGGCACCTTCTGGAGCAGCAAGATTATTGTACTGCACAGAAGGCAATTTGGGATTTTTCCTATATTCTAATTGAGAGGGAAAATATCTGCCAACCATCTGAAGTGAATTCTTTTTGTGAACTATCCATGCCAGGCTTGTGCATGATTCCTTTCACAGAGTTCATTGTTGAAAGGATTTTCAGTGGAGATATTCACAACAATGATATTTATGTTTTCATATATGCTGCTGAACTCATAATTGGCAAATTCCCCTCTATTATTGGCCAGAAGCTTCAGTGATGCTCCAGATCCTGTCTCTATCTATTGTTTCATGCTTTTGTCCTTGCTAAGGATTATTAAAGGAAGACCAAATCTGGTTATCAAGACAACAAAGTCACAGAATCATAGAATCCCTACCGTGCAGAAGGACGCCATTCGGCCCATCCGACCACAATCCCACCCAGGCCTTATCTCTGTAATGCCATGTATTTACTCGGCTAGTGCCCCTGACACTATGGGGCAATTTAACCATAAGACCATAAGATATAGGAGCAGAATTAGGCCATTCAGCCCATCGACTCTGCTCCACCATTCAATCATGGCTGACATGATTCTCATCCCCATTCTCCTGCCTCCTCCCCGTAACCCTTGATCCCCTTACTGATCAAGAATCCATCTATCTCTGTCTTAAAGACACTCAATGGCCTAGCCAATTAACATGGTCAATCAACCTAACCTCACATCTTTGGAGATGGGAAATGGAAAATGAAAACATTTCTGTCCTTATTACATACCATGAGATATATAACGACTATCTTGTTGAAATGTCAATAGAACACGGTTCTGAGAACTCACATCAAGTTGCTGGCTGGCCAGCCAGACATTTTCTTATTACTTTACATCGGCTTGCTGATGGCTTTATTATCAAATCATAATTGACAAATTAATTCCATTGTGCTTTAGAAGATCTCTATACTACCTGTAGTTTCTATTCATTGCACATCACAGCTGTATATAGGAATTACAACAGACCACGCTTCATGCTGTATAGTTGGAACCTTTTCATAGCGAAGTCTCAGGAGGCAAGAAAATCAGTCACTCAAGAAAATGAAAGCTACTTAGATATTACAGTCAAATGATGGTAATCAGTATTCTGCCTCTGTTGTAAGCTGAATTATCACTAATGTAAGAAGGCAGTCATTACCATAATTCTCTGTCAAATGCTGCATCCATGGAAGTACGTCTCACTTGAAAAGGTTGAATTTTGCCGTGCAGATTAACATCTTGTTTGTCATTGCAGCTCATTCAATACAAACACCAGTAAGCTCCTAGTGGTTGCTAAGGGTTGTGGTTCAGATTCTGCTTCCAAAATCCATCCAAATATCCTTCCTGAAGATGCCGTCTCCTATAATGCTCAGGTTTTTTAGATGTAGAGAGGATTCAGAAGCGTTGATTGGAGTAGTTGTTGGGGAAGGTGCAAGGCAGCGATTCCGCGCTGCACCAGTGAAGCTTGAACACTTGATTACACCCAAAACACTAATCCCTCTGTTTCCTCCAGATTTAGTTGCTGGGTGTTACCAGTATTTCCTGTTTTTGGTTCTAGAATGAGGGTGGCCTTTGGAGAAATACCTTCAATTTGCTCATGCAACTGTTAGTCAGGATGTTGAACTCAATAGGCCAGAACTTTCATTCCCCAGGGTGGGAGGGTTGTACCCAGAGTGACCCCACAAGATGCACCTGAGGGACCCATTGGAAGTCCCCACACAAAGATTGCACAAGGAGCTTCTGAAGCACTGGGAACCATTCATTCCTGCAATTACCTAAATCAGAGACTTTAGATGGTTCAGACTCTTTTATTAGAATAGTTACCAGGAAAAGTTTGAAGGATTAAAACCACTTCTGATTTCTGGGTCACAACGGGACTCAACCCTTACCCTCCCACCAACCCCCACTTTCTCAACCCTTACCCTCCCACCAACCCCCACTTTCTCAACCCTTCACTAGACCCCCAACTACTACCCCTGACCACCAAATGACTCCCCCACCCCAAACTACCCTCCCCCCCCGCCCCCCAGACGACTCTCCTCAATTCTGCCCATTTATCTCACCCACTTACCTTCTCCCTGCCTTCTCAAAATGGCTGGGACCTTTAACCTTACCTGGTTTATGGCAGCTACTGCTGTGGAAAGGGGCCATGACTTCACAGGCCCGCCTTGCACAGAAAGGCCCCAGGAACCAGTATGTTACACGCTTCTGAGGAGGCCCCAGTTGGAAGTCCAGGCAGGAAGTGTGCAGCTCCCAGCTAGGGAGTGGAGTAGCAATCGACTGTGATCGTTCTGCCTCAGAGGTTTTGGCCTAATAGGTGACAAATCGCAAGGCTGGGCCTGGCTGCTGAGTGATCATTGAAAAACAGTTCCGATTGGTGACAAGCAGCTGGTGTTGTGATGACAAACTCTGGTAGAGACGAACATAGTCACAGGTGAAGAAGCAGGGGAATCAAGTACATCAGATGTGTTGTGCTCAGTGATTTCTGGGAAAAGAAGATGAATTAAAGAGTGGAATTCCTAGGTTAGTTCAGAAATTAGGAATGAAAAAGAGAAACTGCAGCTGAGTGAAACCAAAAAAAGATACTGAAGTTAAACAGTCCAGGGGCAAAATATATGCAACCCAAGGGAAATGTGCACTATGAGAGATTAGTTCAGTGAAAAGTCACTACAGAAGGGTTATTTTCAATGTAGAGTGCTTGCCTTTTATGAATTACAGGGTTTAGATTCCTATCTATGAAACTCATGACCTATCAATGAAAAGTTAGCACTCTTCTTCAGAAAACCAACACTTTACAAGAATGGATCAAGGTAGCTATTAACCATAACATCCACAGGCAACATGACCGGCAGACACAATGAAGAAAAATATAATTGTACTTCTTCAATATAATTTTTTTTCTAAATCAGGGGCTGTTAGTACTTCTTATCGTCATTGTTAACTGTGGAAAACTGACCATTGGTGTTAATTTGGAATTTTTGGAATGCAAGGATCATTCTAATAAAGAGGAACAACACATTCCCTAAACAAATACTATTCGTCAAGAGATTTTCTACAGGCTCACTGTAATAATTCTGCCAAGGTCAGTCTTCCTTTACCAAGAAACCCTTTATTGATAACCAAATAAAGAGTCGCACTGGCAGCTTACAGCAAACAAGTTCACACCCAGGGATCTACAACAACAGTCCAGGTTGAAAACTGATTACATGAGGCCCATCCCCTAGCTGAAGGACATTGCTGCCTGATGCCCCCTCTAGCTCCTTTTTCTGCATTTTCCAGTGATGAAACCATTTCAATGTTCTTTTTAGTGCAGGTTGGGTTCTGCCAACAGTTTCTTTTGGGTAGTTAGGTTATTTATTCCATATACCAATCTGTCTCGCAACATTTCGTTTAGAGCCGGTCCAAATTCACAATTTTCTGCTAATTTTCATAACCTGACCAAAGACTCAGTGACAGGTTCCCCAGGTGTTCTTCCACCTGTGTTGAAGTGGTATCTCTGGAGTATAACATAGGTCGTAGTGATTTTTCACAAGTCTACGAGTCCATTAAATGTTTTCATGTCAGAAGTGTCTAGATAAGTCAGACTTTTTTATCATGCAAAGGAAGTAACACATGCGCTCTGTATATTGGGCCCAGTTTTCCATGCTGATATCATAGGGTTCAAGTTTCTCGAAAAGAGGCATAATTGTTTTTCCTTACCAGAGAAGAGTTACTTCTTCTTGAATTACAGAGATTGTCCTGACAGAGAAAATAAAAATTGGTTTTATTCCTCGTCGCCAATGTAACAGTCCCACCAAGGCCAGTCTGCTGTCACCAAGAAAACCTTTATTGTAACCAAAGGAAGAGCCATACCCGTGGCTTGGAGAAAACAGGTCTACACCTAGGATCTACAACAACGGTCTAGGTTGAAGCAACAGGTTTTAAACTCCCTCTGCTCACTTCCCATTGGGCGAACCTCCACTCGCTCAATAAGGGAGTCCGTACTCAATGAGGCCCATGGGGAGATCTGGTGATGATTCCACCCGGCGTCTGCTCCCACCCTGCCCATTGTGGCCACCATGACATTCACTAATGCATTCCACACAACCCCATGTATGTTCTGTCAACCGCTGCAGTGTAAACAGGGTGCTGCTGGGTGGCTTGACAATTTACCCATCTTGCAGGCTGTCAGCTTGTGATTTATTTTGCTGCAATCCAATTAGTCATTGCAATCATGTGTCCCGCTGCTTGCTGTCCTAATTGGACAGAACTGCTGGGGTGGGAAGCTGAGCTTAAAGTAAGAGCAGATGGTGGTGAGTCAGAAGAATAATAATGCAGTAAAAGACATTTCAGCAGCATCATTAAACAGGCATTACTGCAGATATATTACTTCCTAAATGCTCCATAATACTAAAATAAGTGGACGTTGATACTTCATTGGCTGTATAACTTTTATTGATTGAATTGATCCACAGCATCAATATCTTAAATTAATTCCAAGTAATTTAAACAGGGCATCTGAAGTCATGGTTACTTGTGATGAGTTGGATTAGTAATATGTTTTCTCACCTCGGCTTAGAACAAAATCAGTGAACACAGATTTTTATTATGCAATGAATCAGTCTGCTGTTATTATACAGACCTAGTTTTCAGGATCAAATTATCTTTGTCCTACCTTAACAGATCTGTGGGTTTATCTTCACCACACACTCTGCAACAATTCAGCAAACTGGGTCACCACCTCTCACTCGAGGGCAATTAGGGAGAGGTAACAAATGCTGGCTTTACAATGCTGCCCATTAAATGACATATATTGGATAAAAGTAAAATTATTCATTTATTTCTTTTGGTGAGAATACCTTGTGAAGGAGCCATGGATCTGAAGGTCAGGTTGAGATGTGCTTGAATGTATTTTATCTGACCATTACACTGATACTCATGGATACTCAGCAAGACCTTGGAATCCTCGTGCATCAGTCGCTGAAAGTAATCACGCAGGTACAGCAGGCAGTAAAGAAGGCAAATGGTATGTTGGTCTACTCAGTGAGAGGATTTGAGTATAGGTATAGTGATGTTTTGCTGTAATTGTATAGGGTGTTGGTGAGGTCACACCTGGAGTATTGTGTGCAGTTTTGGTGTCCTTATCTGAGGAAGGATATCTCTGCTATTGAGGTAGTATAGCGAATGTTTACCAGGCTGATTCCTGGAATGGCAGGTCTGTCATATGGGGAATGACTATGTCGGTTAGGATTATATTCATTGGAGTTTAGAAGAGTGAGAGGGGGTCTCATAGAAACTTATAAAATTCTAACAGAGTTAGACAGGGCAGATTCAGAAAGAATGTTCCCATTGGTGGGGGAGTCCAGAACTGGGGTCATAGTTTCAGGATAAGGGGTAAACCTTTTAGAACTGAGGTGAGGAGAGATTTCTTTACCCAGTGGATGGTGAATGTGCGGAATTCACTATCACAGAATGTAGTTGAGGCCAAAACATTGTTTTGGGTCTAAAGGGACCGAGGGATATGGGAGGAAGGGGGAGATAAGGATATTGAATTCGATGATCAGCCATGATCAAGATGAATGGCGGAGCAAGATTGAAGGGCCGAATGGCCTACTCCTGCTTCTAGTTTCTATGTTTCTATAATTCTTTTAAACAATGTATACAATGCTTAACTGCTCAAACCACAGATAAGTCTATTTTAGATTGAATACAAAGCTAGCAGTTATTGCCCATCCTTAATTGCCCTTGAGAAGGTGGTAGTCAACCACTGCAGTCCATGTGATGTAGGAACAACAACAATGCTTTTAGAGAGGGAGTTCTGGAATTGTGATCCAGTGATAGTGGCGGAACAGCGATAGTTCCAAGTCAGGATGGTGTATGAATTGGAGCAGAACTCGCAGGTGCTGCTGTGTAACTAGGTGGTAAAGATCACAGGTTTAGAAGATGTTGTCAAAGGAGTCTCCTGAATTGTACAGTGTGGTACACAATATTGCCACTGTGGGTCAGTGGTGGCGGGAGTGAATGTTTAAGGTTGTGGATAGGGTGTCTATCAAGTAGGCTGAATTACCCAGAATTACCCAGTTTTGCTGGAGCTGCACTTATCCAGGCAAGTGGGAAGCTTTCCATCATACCTTGGCTTGTGCCTTGTACATGGTGGCTAGATTTGGAGAGTCAGGAAGTGAGTAATTTGCCAAACATTACCGAGATCCTTAGCTTCTTATTGGAGAAGGCCATTGCCAGGCACTTGTGTAGCATGAATGCTACTTGCCACTTATCAGTCCAAGCCTGAATGTTGTCCAGGTCTTGCTGCATATCGGTTTCATTATCTGAAGAGTTGGGAATGGAAATCAACACTGTGCATTCATCAGCAAAATCTCCATTTCTGACCTTATAATGAAGAGATCAGGACTTGGATCAGGACATATACCAGCACCGGAATAAATAAAACTGCTGCATGTAGATGCTGGATTTCAGACTATTGAACACCATACTGCCTACATCAATAAGTGCAAGTTATGGCCATGTTCTTGTTTTGCTTTTCCTCTAACAGCTATGTCATTTGTGATACAGATGCAGCCTGGTCCAGTACATATAATGCAGTCCATCTGAACTCGAAAGAGATCCTAACTAACCAATAGCCTGAAAATAAATAATTGAAAACAGTATCATCTGTTGATGCTTGATCGGTCTGGGCAGCAGGGAGGGGGGCGGCAGAGGCAAGATGCCCATGCTTTGTGGGGCTCGCGATTGGCCGTGGGTTCCTCGATTATGGTGGGGGGGAGAGCTGGTTGAGGCTGCCTGCAGTAGCAGGAGCCTGATAGTTCTTTCTCTGTCTGTCAGACCCCTGTTGCTGCAATTGAGCATGTGCAGAATCAGAGGTCTGCACATGCGCAGTAGCTCCGTCTCCAGGCTGGCTGGTGAATTAAGCTCAGCCCACTGCCTGCAGCAGCTAGAAACACTCGACACAATTTTTCTCAATGACTAAGTGCATAAATACTCACCATTGTGCCACCGTGCTACCCTCATTACTCAATCACTCATAAGTTTTTGGGTAAACACATTGTGCGTTCATTTATTAAGACTAGGCACATGAGAAGTTATAAAAGGCATAAAGCTTAAAGGCATCAGAGCTGCGTGCATGTGCTTTGCTCAAAGCAAAAATGAAACTAAATCTGGATCATATAACACATTTTCCTTCCAGAGATGTCATGCTGATATCCCTTAAAGGCATATTGCAACAGTTTGATGCCTTGTGAATTCATGGGGAATAGAGTCAATGTTGAGACAATCTGATTAATCTGATTAATTTAATTTAAATCCCCTTACCACTATGGCGGGATTTGAATGTGTGTCTCTGGAAGGATTAGTCAAGGCCTTTAGATTACTTGTCCAGTAGTATTACTGTTATGCTACCAGTCCTTCATTAAGTATCAGTGAAACAATCCTTTATACCATTTTTTAAAAGTATTGTGAAAATACAGAATTATGAATGTGGTTGTGCAAATTATAAGGTCACTTGTTGACTATTACCCTTAATGGCCTCCACCTTCCTGACCCTGTGTCTGATTCAATGTACTGCACTATCTAACCACACAAAAATTGTCTCAGAAGTGATTTCTTTTGTGATTTTGCTTAATGTCTACCATCTGGAACTGAAAATCTTCCTTTCTTCCCACGGCATTGGGCCATCAGCTTAGTTTGTTCTCTTGGGATAGACATCCCAATATAACCTCCACTTTATCTTCAACAGCTTTATTTTCAGGTCACCATCTTGAGCAACTTCACACAGATATGTGACGCTCACAATATCGCACGGAGCACCAGTGTCTACCTGATACATCATACTAATTTGATGCTCTTCTTCTGCAATCATCATTCCAATAGTCACAAACCATTTCTTTCCTTGAGGTTTGATGATACCAACCTGTTCTAGGATGCAGAGTGATTCTCAATGATCATCGTCTGACATCTCTCCAGCAACCATTTTTATAAGTTTGCATTTCTTCTTTCCAGCAAAGCACTTGCATGTGAAGTGATTCAGCTTCTTGCAGTCAGAGCACTGCTTTCCCACGCTGGACATGTTACCTTTTCTTTTAAATGTTGTCCTCCAAAATACTTATGTTCTGTACTCTGGCTTTGATCTTTCCACTGGCCCTTCTGTGAATATTACTTTCTCTTCTCTATTGTCTTGAACTTGTAAGGCTTGGACTGCCTCTCAGCATGATGCAAAGTGTCATCAGTTCCTCCGTCAATATTCCTCAGCTGATGATTAACAACCTCAAAGCTTCTCAACACCTTTCTTGAGAGTAAGATTCCCTTTGGTCAACCGACATGCTCACACAGTGGGATCTCTTGTTCTGAAAACAATCTTGTCTCTGATCAGATCATCCTTCAGCTGTTCAAACTCACAAGATTCAGCTAGACATCTCAGTACGATTGCATACTGGCCAATATTCTCCTTCTCTTCCTGAACTCTCGTGCTGAATACGTAGAGTTTATAAATAACATTACTAGATGATTCAAAGTGGGTTTTCAAGGCCTCTATTTCACACGACTGTTTTACTGCTCCTCAGTGAGGTCTAGGGTACAATACAGCTTGTAAACCTCTTTCCCCAGCACAGATAACACATCTGTCCTCTTATTTGTTCAGGTTTCTTATTCAACTCTGTGACAATTTCAGTTTTGCCATTGAGACTGGAAGATTTTCCAATTTATTTTCAAATCTTCCTTCATCAGCCAATACTGGAATATTCAAAGTCATACTGATTCACCCAGTGACCAATGTCCTGTACAAAGTTGCAGACTGAAGTGTTAGTGATTCTCTGCTGCTTCTTACAGCTGCAGGTTCTCTTACAGCTATCAAAATCTACTCGATATCAGCTGCACACTCCTGTTACACATGGCAGATGAGATGGTTTCTGCTCTCAAGCCTTTAGACTCCAAGAAGGACACCGAAGATCACATGACTATGGCGAGACAAAGGCACCTCTCCAAACACCTTCTGAAAAATTGATCAGTCGACTGAGTAAACCATGGCCACCGTTGCCAGGCCATTGTAAATGGGGGGCCAAGGATATACTGGGATTTCCAAAATGCATTTGATAAAGTATCGGACAACAACCAAGATAAGGGTTCATGGAGTTGGGTATTATATTAGCATGGATGAAGACTTGGTCAATGAACAGTAGACAGTGATAATCAGGGAATTTTCAAGTTGGCTGTAATTAGAAGAATACCCCAAGGGTCACTGCTGGGGACTCAGCCACTTTGAAGCTATATTAATAACTTAAATGATGAGACTGTGAGTAATGAATCCAAGTTTGTCAATGATACCAAGCTAGGTGGGAATGTGAGGTGTGAGGATCACACAAAGAGGCTGCAAAGAGATATAGATAGGTTCAGTGAGTGGGCAACAAGGTGGTAAATGGAGTATAAAGTGGGGAAGTGTTAGAAGTAAGAATAGAAAAGACAAGTATTTTTTTAAAGGTGTGAAATTTAAATGTTGATGTTCAGAGAAATGTGCTCATATAAAGAACACAGGAAGTTAGCATGCAGCACAGTGGCACAGTGGTTAGCACTGCTACCTCACAACACCAGGGACCTGGGTTCAATTTCTGGCTTAGGTCACTGTCATGCGGAGTTTGCATGTTCTCCCTATGTCAGTGTGGGTTTCCTCTGGGTGCTCTAGTTTCCTCCCACAGTCCAAGGATGTGCAGGTTAGGTGAATTGGCCATGCAAAATTCTCCCTCAGTATACCCAAACAGGCACTGGAATGTGATGACTAGGGGATTTTCACAGTAACTCCAATGCAGTGCGAATGTAAACCTACTTGTGACTAATAAGTAACTTTACTTTGCATGTGGGCATTGGTGGCCGGGCTGGTATTTATTGCTTATCCCTGAGGGCAATTAAGAGTCAACCACTTTGCTGTGGGTCTGGAATCACATGTAGGCGAGACCAGATAAGGATGACAGATTTCCTTCCCTAAAGGACATTAGTGAACAAGATAGGTTTTTCCAACAATTGACAATGGTTTCATGGTCATCATTAGACTTTTAATTCCATATTTTTATTGTATTCAAATTTCACCATCTACCATGGTGGGATTCATACCCCTAGTCACCAGAGTATTGCCCTGGGTCTCTGGATTACTAACCCAGTGACAATACCGCTGCCTCCCCTTTATTGCATGGAGATTGAAGTCTAAGAGCAAGGATGCCTTGCTACAATTTTATGGGGTTCTAGTGAGACGACAAGTAGAAAACTGTGCAGCAAGGATATACTTATAATGGACACAGTGAAGTTTCACTAGATCAGTCCCTTGGATGAGAAGGTTGTCCTGTGATGGGATGCTGAGAAAATTAGGCCTATATTCTCTGGGGCTTTTTAAGAATGAGAGGTGATGCACTGGAGACATGAAGAAAAACCTTTTACAAGCAACAAGTGGTTAGAGTCTGGATTGCAATGCCTGAGTTTGTGGTGTAGCCAGATTCAGTTGCAACATTTAAGAGGGAATTTGATTATTATCTGAAGAGGAAGATAGGGCTACAGGGAGAAGGTAGATGAGTGAGAATAGGTAAATTACTCCTATGGAGAGCCAGCACATACTGGAGAACTCTTTTTTTTTACCAGAGCACATCAGGTCTAAGCAGGAAATGAGAAGAGTTCCAGAATTAAATACTAGTTAGACTCCAGCTGGGATATTGCGTACAGTTCTGGGCACTACACTTTAGAAAGGATGTGAATGCATTGGAGAGTGCAGAAGAGGTTGACAAGAATAGTTCTAAGGATGAAAAACTATAGTTATGAGGATAGATTGAAGAGGTTGGGACTGTTCTTGGAGAGAAGAAGACTGAGAGAAGATTTGATAGAGATGTTTAAAATTATGATGGGGCTGGACAAAGTAGATAGGGAGAATCTATTTAGACTTTTATAATGATCGAGAACGAGAGGGCAGGGATTTAAAATGATTTGCAAAAGAAGCAAATGTGAAGTGGTTCAGGTCTGGAATGCATTGCCTGGAAGTGTGGTGGAGGATGGTTCGGTCAATGCATTCAAAAGAGCATTAGATGATTATTTGAATGGAAACAATGTGCAGTGCTATGGGAAAAAAGCAAGAAAATGGCACTAAATCATAGGAGAGTGGTGCAAACACAATGGGCTGAATGGCCTTCTTCTGCACCGTGACAATTTTGTGATTCTGTGGCTCTGTGAATATGCTTCTATACTCATTTGGTGAACTTGCTGATGAAGTAATCCTAATGCCATGGGTGCAAATTCCTTTCTGGCCGCTAAATCTTGCGGGTGGCCAAAAATGGGATCGCGCAGGCGAGGTCTCAGTTTGTGTCTAACTTAGTGGCTGGTTATGGAGCAGAATTGGCAGAGGCCTAGATCCTGCAGTTCCGGCTCAAAAACAGTTTTTGACATGGAGGAGAAGAAAGTGGAAAAGACAAGGAATATTTGGAAGGAAGTGAAGATGAAAGTATTTTTTTCAGTTGAACTAATTAATCTTCACTACTCACAATTCTGTAAGGTCACATCTATTATCGCTCAACAATCATCCACCATGCCTGTGGAGCTGACATCCATTCAAGTTATTTTTATTACTGAAATTCAAATTTCACTGAGCATAAATTGCTCCTCATCTATAAGGCCATCTTTGTCAAGTATTATGTGAAAAACATAATCACAAGTGAGCTCCGCTCAGAGGCATTTCAACATGTCAGTGACGCATTAAGATTTCATTTCATGCTAGTCAAATAACATTTAATTTGCTTAGAAACAAATGTACTTTTACGTTGACAGAAGACTCTTCTCAAAGTATCCAAAGTTACATGTTCTCCCTCATGCCTCTGTGAGCTTCCCAGCCAAGCTATGCCAATTTTGAGTTAAATAAGTACAACATAGGGCAGGTTTAGTGTTAGGGTACCGTGCTTCTGACTCAGAGATCTGAAATTTAATTTCAGTCTTAACTGGCACACTGTAGCAGGAGTTCAATCAATTCAGCCTCAGAGTCGAGAAAGACCTCGCCTCAGCAAACCAAAAACACAACATGTTATGGTTAACTTCACATATCTACTATATGTTCCACATCCCCATATTTTAACTGCCATTCATTTCAGAACCATCCTTTCATTGAAGTGATCTTCATAAATCTAAGGAAAGTAACAATTTAATATTAGATAAAAGCAAATTACTGCGGTTGCTGGAATCTGAAACCAAAAGAGAAAATGTTGGAAAATCTCAGCAGGTCTGACAGCGTCTGTAAGGAGAGAAAAGAGCTGACGTTTCGAGCCCAGGTGACCCTTTGTCAAAACTTGAACAAAGGGTCATCTGGCCTCGAAACATCAGCTCTTTTCTCTCCTTACAGGTACTGCCAGACCTGCTCAGATTTTCCAGCATTTTCTCTTTTGATTTAATATTAAATGGTGTGAATCAACAAGCGACCAAAGGTTTCACCCCGGTTAGTCTATATCATTTTAAGTGCAGGCTTAAATTCAAAGTAAATGTGCAGACATAATCCTTCTTTAAATTAATGTGCTAACTTGACATTATTGTGGGTAATGTTTAAAGAATTTTACTTCGGAGGCTGCATGATATAGATTTGAAGTTGGAGCATGTCCATCCATGTCTGGGAAGCGATGTTTGAATTCTGCAGAGATTAATGAGATGAAAGTCCCTTCTCACTGTTAGCTATCACAATCCGGTATGAAATGTATTAGCTCAGTCTACAGAAGTTAATGGGGGCAGTCTACAGAGCAGAACTCCCCACAATTCACATTGAACTGGCAGCTCCAGATGAAAGCAGCAATGAAAGTGGGAAACTATGGGCAGAATTTTGTACCTTCCCCCATGGTGCAGGGGGCATTTCATTGGGTGAGAGGGTAGGAAATAGTGTCCCCGCCACCTTCTTGTCTACATCCAAATTAAGTCTGGGGTGTGAATGTCCATGGAGGGCCTCATCCCGTTGTCACTGGCAGTAGACAGCGTGGGGTGCTTGCCATTCAAGAAGCATGACAAGCGAACCCTGGTTGTTTGCTTGAAGCCTCTGGCGGGGGTGGAGGATTTCCGAAAGCAAAGGCCTGGTGAGGAGCCCAGCATTGGGAAGGGGTGCTCACTGAAAGCCATTGCCCTGCCTTTATTGTCAAACTTCACCCCCACGACCCCATCCAGTGATCCCCTCCCTGCAATCACCTCCTGTGCCTGGATCTCTCTTTAGTCTAAGGCCTCGGGTGAGTGCCATACTGGCAACGGCAACCTGGACTGGTCAACAGCTCTTGGCAAGTGGGGCTTCTGCTCATGGTGTCCTTGATTCCTGGGGAAGGCCTACCACTGGACTGTCAACTTCCTGAGGGGAAAAAGATACAGCAGGGCTTCTCGAAAAGGGGCAACACAAGGGTTTCCTTGGCTCTCCAGCTGGCAGCCAAAACCCTCCTCACCTCCAAAAGATACTGTACTGTGGGTGAGATTTTAACTCATTCAAAGCTCATCTATTTGCACAGTTAAAAAGGTACTCCTCACACTGGGATCGATTGAAGCTACGTACCGACGTCAAACTGAATGAACATTACTCCACATCCTTATGAAATATGGCTGACACGAAAGTGCTTGATAATGTGTTCACCATTTATGTTTTAGTCCGTGAAAGCACACGGTAATAATTGATAGAATTTTGTTGTAATATTCTATTTCATTTCATCAGGATAGATTTGAGATTGGAGATCAGTTTCCAATAGTTACAAGAGCTGTAAATGTGTTCATTGAGCTTTGGAGTGTATAGACTTTGATCATTTGCAGAATAACAATTAGCATGTTGGAGCTGAAACGATTTGTTCTGGGAAGATTTATATCTCTGAAAAACTAACTGGTTTATTCACCGGGAGACGATGGCCTAGTGGTATTATTGCCAGGCTATTAATCCAGAAACTCAGCAAATGTTCCGGGTTCGAATCCTGCAGATGGTAGAATTTGAATTCAATCAAAAATATAAGAACATAAGAAATAGGAGCAGGAGTAGTCCATCTAGCCCCTCAAGCCTGCTCCGCCATTCAATAAGATCATGGCTGATCTGATAGTGGGTTCAGTTCCACTTACCCGCCCGCTCCCCATAACCCTTAATTCCCTTAATAGTTAAAAATCTATCTATCTGTGACTTAAACACATTTAATGAGGTAGCCTCTACCGCTTCATTGGGCAGAGAATTCCAAAGATTCACTACCCTCTGGGAGAAGAAGTTCCTCCTCAACTCTGTTCTAAATTGACTCCCCTGTATTTTGAGGCTATGCCCCTTAGTTCTTGTTTCCATTGTCAATGGAAATAACCTCGATGCTTCTGCCCCGTCTAGCCCCTTCATTATCTTATATGTCTCTATAAGATCTCCCCTCAATCTTCTAAACTCTGGAATTAAGAATTGATTATCGGAAGAACCTATCTGGTTCACTAATGTCCTTTAGGGAAGGAAATCTTCTGTCCTTACCTGGTCTGGCTTACATGTGACTCCCAAGCCACAGCAATGTGGTTGACTCTTAACTGCTCTCCAAGGACAACTAGAGATGGGCAATAAATGCTGGCCTGCCAGCGATGCCCATGTCCTACAAATGAATAAAAAAACCTTCCCCGTTTTGACATGATTTAAAGATTGAAGGTTGACCACAAGGTGACCAATCCAGCAAAACGGTAACGGGATCCAATAGGCTGCCCATCTTCTATCCCGCCCGATTTTACATTCCCCTTCTGACAAACGGCCATCAATCTGAAATGTTCTCTGTTGAGGGGGGACGCAGGGGGGTGTCAGGACTGTTTTTGGGTCCCACAACCTCTGCCGGTGGAAGACTGATTAAAATCAAGCTTTTCATGTAAATGAATCAGCACAGAGACAAACTCTCTGCCCAATCCAGGGAGATAAGCAGAGAGCCTTTCAGCTCAGAGGAAAACCCAGCTGCAGTACAAGATAAGAAACTGGCACTTCAGCAGCAAGGTGCACCCTTAGTTGCTTTACAAAGCCTTTCATTAAAAGGCAGCCAGGCCACCATTGTGGAGGTAGAGTGGGCAGCTCCTCTACACTCGGGTGGCTTTTGGTTTGTTGTAATTCCGGTCAGAAACTCCAAAGTGTTTTATGAAGCCTGCCTGGATCAAAGGTTTTGCAGTTTGAATCTGGCTCGGGTGAGCATGAGATGTTTCACTTCAGGAATGATTCAAATGACCCACTAGGAAGCTTTTATCAAACAAAATGTATTTAAGAATACAGTTGACATGCATAGGAAGGAAAATTAGAAATACCTTTTACCAATCACAAAGAAGGAAAAAACAATCATGATATAGTATCAACTTTAACAGCTAAACACTTCCAACAAAATGAATCCCATAATCAAAACCTTTGCCCCAGGTTTAAGGCAGCAAAGATTGATGGTCACATGACACTGGAATTTAGCCCTTTGGTTGAATGCGGCAATTCTCTTGAGGCACACACAGACAAGCTTGGAGTCAGAACAGTTTCAGCCCCTTGGTTGGAGAATTGAAACCCTGGCTTCTCAGCCTGGTAACTACTAGCAGCCCTCTGGATACACCCAGAACAGCTTGAAGTTAGATCAACTTCCCAAAACACCAGGGAGAGAGAGACTCGAGGCAAGCCAACCACCAGCAGCAGATTTCCCACTCCAGGAAGGCAAAAAGCCTTGCTTTCAGCTAACCAGCAGAGTTTTCAATACCAGGGAGAGAGAGAATCACTGCTTTCAGTCCAATGTCCAATCCCTTTTAAACTAAAATTGAAGTCAGCAGCCAAACAGAAAATGAAACCTTAAATTCACTAGGAAGGGAAGCAAAACTGTCCAAAACTCATGACCTGCCAACCAGTCTTCCTCTTAACAATGTAGGGTCATAAAATAATCTCAGAAAGTAGAATCATAGAATCATTATAGAAGAGAATCCCATCATAGAATCCCTACAGTGCAGAAGGAGACCATTTGGCCCATCAAGTCTGCACCAACCACAATCCCACCCAGGCCCTATTCCCATAAACGCACATATTTACCCCATTAATCCCCTGACACTAGGGGCAATTTAGCATGGCCAATCCACCAAATCTGCACATCTTTGGTTTGTGGGAGGAAATCGGAGCACCCAGAGGAAACCCATGCAGACATAGGGAGAACATGCAAACTCCACATAGACAGTGACCCGAGACTGATGCTGTGAGGCAGCAGTGCCAACCTCTGTGCCACCATGCCACCCCATACTTGAGGCCCATAGTAAAACTAAACAAAACAAAACCCCATTTAAACCATTGAAGTAGCAATAATAGGTCTTCTAGCAGACGGTCCGGCAGCAATGAGAGAAAAAACAACTGAAGCTGCAGAGAAGAGCATTTAAAAAAAAAACATTTCTTAAAGGTATATTAACGTCACAGGTTGTACTCTCACCCTGTAAGCCAGCCAGGAGAAGGACTGGCACCACGGCCACAGCCCACAGCTTGGTGCTTCCCTCCAGGCTGCTGATATGCAACCCCCACCCAGTCAGCCTGTCTGATTAACATGGCTCTTAATGGGCCTAATTGCTTGCTGCTTTGGGGCCCAGAGTGAATGGCCTGGAGTTTCGGGCCATTCACTCTGTTTCTCTTTCCATCAATAGGCCTGACCTGCTGAGTATCTCCAGCAGTTTGTTTTTATTTCAGATATTAAGCATCTGCAGTATTTTGCTGCTGTAAATGTAAGCAGTCTCATTATAATAAGTGGATAGAGCTGTGAAGAAGGCATATAGTGTGTTAGCTTTTATTAACAGGGGGTTGGAGTTTAAGAGCCGTGGGGTTATGCTGCAACTGTACAGGACCTTGGTGAGACCGCATTTGGAATATTGCGTGCAGTTCTGGTCACCTCACTATAAGAAGGATGTGGAAGCGCTGGAAAGAGTGCAGAGGAGATTTACCAGGATGCTGCCTGGTTTGGAGTGTCGGTCTTATGAGGAAAGGTTGAGGGAGCTGGGGCTGTTCTCTCTGGAGCGGAGGAGATTGAGGGGAGACTTAATAGAGGTTTATAAAATGATGAAGGGGATAGATCGAGTGAACGTTCAAAGACTATTTCCTCGGGTGGATGGAGCTATTACAAGGGGGCATAACTATAGGGTTCATGGTGGGAGATATAGGAAGGATATCAGAGGTAGGTTCTTCACGCAGAGAGTGGTTGGGGTGTGGAATGGACTGCCTGCAGTGATAGTGGAGTCAGACACTTTAGGAACATTTAAGCGGTTATTGGATAGGCACATGGAGCACACCAGGATGGTAGGGAGTGGGATAGCTTGATCTTGGTTTCAGATGAAGGTCGGCACAACATCGTGGGCCGAAGGGCCTGTTCTGTGCTGTAATGTTCTATGTTCTATGTTCTATAATATTTCAATGGGCAACCCACCTTCTGGGAGCTCATCCCTATGTCACCCGTTAAAGCTGGAAGTGACCGAATTGGAATCAGGTTGGGGTAAGGTTTGAGAATTTTGAAAATTTTTACATCTCACCTGGGGGTTTGGCGGGGGTGCGTGGGGAGGGTGGCGGGGGGAGGCTGCTAATGCCCCAATTAAATACAAATCAGCCAAAAATCTGGTTCAGAATTTACTGATCTAGGATTTATTTTGTAAAGCAGAAAATAGCCAATTGCAACATGCCCAAAAACAAAAATGGGGCAGCAAGATGGCACAGTGGTTAGCACTGCTGCCTCACAGCATCAGGGACCCGGGTTCAATTCCGGCCTCGGGTCCCAGTCTGTGTGGAGTTTGCACTTTCTCCCTGTTTCTGCGTGGGTTTCCTCTGGGTGCTCCGGTTTCCTCCCATAGTCCAAAGATGCGCGGGTTGGGTTGATTGGCCATGCTAAAATTGCCCCTTAGTGTCAGGGGGATTAGCAGGGTAAATATGTGGGGTTACGGGGAAAGGGCCTGGGTGGGATTGTGATCAGTACAGACTCGATGGGCCCAATGGCCTCCTTCTGTACTGTAGGGATTCAATGAAAATTCTAACTTACATATTTTAATAAGGATTTATCCAAAATATGGCTGTTAATTTTTATTCAGCAACAACACCGAGGCAGATGGTGTTGTTTATCTTGTTTCTTAGTTTGAACAGTTCTTCCGGAGAAAAACAGAAAACTTAATAAATAAAGCACCCGCATATGTGTGCTTGATCACCGAATTTGTTGCTCCGTATTTCCACTCAGTGGCTGCAACACTATTAGCCCAGACCTCAGAAATGGATAGGATTCTGGAAACCATTATAAATTCAAGCTGTGTGCCTTGATTTGAGTCTCTGAACTTGTTGATATTGATATTCAACTATGTGACAAGAAAACTAACTCCGATGATGTGAAAGAATTTTCAACATCTTTGCAGAGGGATTGAAATTGCACTGCGTGATATGTGTCATCACTGTATTAACATATTCTTATGGAATTCAGTGCACGGTGTGATTTCAAAGCCAGGATGTTTCTGTCACAGTGTCCCCAAGGTACTAACATTCCTCTCTGTGGAAAATGGGAAAAAAAATCATATTTTTGGAATATTTACTCTACTCAAATTAATTTACAAAACAAAGATAATCCTTAATTCAACACTAAATAAGCGTAAACTGTATATAAAGCACATCCCTGGGTTCTGTTGGATTCATGTTTATTTTAATTAACAAGTTGCCCACGCACATTTCTGTTTTTTGCACTTGTAGGGCTGGGTTCTAGCAGGGAAAGGTTGAGATTGTGGTGGTGTCCATACAATGGGGAGGGAAGGCAGGGGTGTGGGTGCCTGACATTTTCCTGCTGCCATAGCACTCCGTCAGAGGCAGGGTAGGTAGAACATTGTACCATTTAAGTGGCCAACTGAGGGCGTCTTTCCACTGGCATTTTATCTCTGGTGGGTGGGCCCTCTGCCCACATGGGAATCCTGGCAGCTGGCAGCTTCCCCGTGGGCTCTGAAGGCCAGGGTGGTGGCGGGGTGGGGGGGGGGGGGGGGGGGGGTGGAGGGCTGTTCCTTCCTATTCAGGCACCCTATGGTAACACCCCTCCCCTACCCTCACCAATAAACCCCCTTACTGGGGCCAGCCTGACTGGCCCCAGCTACCCCCAACTCATTCACCTTATCCCAAGGATGGCATCCATCAATGCATCTTTCAGCTGGGTGCAGTTCCAGCAGCGGCCACTGTTCCTGGTGGCACTGCTCGGATTGAAGGGTTACCAGCCCTCTGCTTGGCTGACAGTTCTTTAAGGTAAGCTCTGGTCTTTGAAAGGGACAGGAGAAAAAACAAGTTAATTAGCTGCTGGATGAGCCTAATATGCAGCTGGGGTCCCCCAGATGGCCAAGGCATAGTTGTCCCCAGCTTTTTAGCCTGCCATGAAGACTTCCACAGCCTCCAACCCATGTACTGTTTCATCATGGAGTTCGCTTATTCAGCATGTTCGTTACAACACAATATGCAGGGTAGTTATACTGCAGCATTGAGATATTCTCTGCACATGGCTGCTTCAACATTACAAGCTCCCCTATTGTTTGGAGTATGCAGCAGCCGCTGACGAGTCTGGAGAAACATTTTTCCTTCCTTCAGGATACCATTGTTCCATTGTAGACCATATCCAACCATCTTGAATGTTAAACTCATCTGATTAAACAAGAAGGACAAGGGCAGCAGATACGTGGGAACACCACCACCTGCAAGTTCCCCTCCAAGCCACTCACTGTCCTGACTTGGAAATATATCGCCGTTCCTTTGCAATCGCTGGGTCAAAATCCTGGAATTCCCTCCCTAATGGCATTGTGGGTCAACCCACAGCAAGTGGACTGCAGCGTTTCAAGATGTCAGCTCACCACCACCTTCTCAAGGGCAACTAGGGATGGGCAATAAATGCTGGCCAGCCAGCGATGCCCATGTCCCACCAATGAATATGGAAAAAACATATTGAAATCAAGTGAGTGAATTTTCACACAATGCAATTGCACTGCTTTTATAGCAGTGGAGAAAGATTTTCACCCACTGGTATTGTAGAGAGGTGTTACACAACCCCTTCCCAGGTCAACTTATTTGTTATCCAATGGGGGAGTCATTGATACAAATCCTGTGTAAAATGGATGTAATCTCCAGAAATTAGAGTGTAACCATTATAAAGGCAGTTGGAGCTGAACACAGCAGTCACAGGGGACAACCAGGTCAAGCAACTTCCCTAATATCTTTCACAACGTCTGCTGCAGGAGCTGTCACCACATGCAGTCAAACGAAGCAGTAGGTGCTGATACAAGTTACTGCTACAATTTCAGGAAATCTGATGTGCAGTCCCTCTTCAAGAGAAATGGAGGAGAGAGGTTGTAAGGTGCCACAAAACTGCTAGCATTATCATTTGTGCCTTCTGCCTGGAAGCCTCAAGCTTGGGAAAGCCAGAAGTCCCCTAAGACTGATGACCCTATCTCGCTACTGCTCTGTTGTGCTGCCAAAGCTGATGAATTCTCCAGCTCTGTAATAAAGTGCCTCCATCACCTGATGAATGTGGTACGCATGCTGCCGCCTGAGTGATATTACAGAGATCATCCTGGTCCACTTGAAATGGAGCAGTGCCATTAAGGATGAGTGAGTGCTATGGTCGCTTACACAGCCACAGAGAAAGCACTGCAGGCAGATGGACATGTCTGCCAGTCCTCATGCAGTAGGTGGCAGAGCTGCCCTATTGCCTCTGTGGTGAAGCACGCTTTCCAGTTACACATCTCTTCAATAAGGCCTTTGCATGATCTGTCTCGCCGATATGTTCTATTCAGGGGTGCAATATTTATGGACAGCGTTCTGTTGAAATGGTGCCCGGCTTTCTTTGCCCTAATGTGAGTTTCTCCTCCATCTCTTCCATGATAAATAAGCACGGCTTCAAGGACATGCCATAGCTGCTTCCGAGAAGCCCCGACGGTGGCAGGAGGTGAGGTACTGGTGAAATCAGCCAGTGCTCTAACCCTGTGAGAAACAGTGAGAAATAAGTTCAGGTTTGTGTCCATGGAATGGACATAAGCATCTCAGTGAGACATACTTCCTGACAGCTGGAATTACTAATGAATCGCTCCAAACTCTTCAGAAATTCCTCATGTCCTCATATAAATGAGAGAGCTAGACAAATGTCAACAGGACTGACGATGATAAAATATCTTTGTAATTTCAATAATGGAAACGTGTAGAATATAGTTAGGGATTTTGAAGAAAATTTTGAAGAAACATCACTTGAGAAGTCGTAATGTAAGAAATGGCAATAATTGCAATCCGTTGTAAAGTATAAGAGAATGCGCTTTGTGAAAATCTATCCACATAAAACAAGCAATTACAATAAAGCTGATTTTTCCAAGAATTAGAATTTGCTCACCATCTTTTGGTGTAATTCTTGTGCATAATACAGACAAGTAAAAACCTCCACCTGCTTCTGACAAGAGCTGTGCCTTATAACCTTCAACCTAAATAATCCTGAGTATTTTGAGAGTGGCAAAGTGGAATCGCTGAGTTGAAGGATAATAACAATGGCGCAGTGGTTAGCACTGCTGCCTCGCAACGCCAGGGACCCAGGTTCGGGACCCGGCTTGGGTGACTGTCTGTGTGGAGTTTGCATGTCCTCCCCGTGTCTGCGTGAGTTTTCTCTGGGTGCTCCGGTTTCCTCCTACAGTCTGAAAGCCGTGCTGGTTAGGTGCATTGGCCATGCTAAATTCTCCCTCAATGTATCCGAACAGGCGCCGGAGTGCGGCAACTAGGGGATTTTCACAGCAACTTCATTGCAGCGTTAATGTAACTTGTGACACTGATAAACTTTAATCTCATAACGATATATGTAAATGAGGGCGTCTGGGAATCAGCAAGTGGATCTCAGGTGGGACAAGGAAACTCAGAGTGATTGGGTGAGGAAATGATCCTATGGCAAAAAGCCCATGAAAACGGGTTCTCCCCCGTTTGCCATACCTTAAAAATGTATCTCTGATGTTCAGACAGAAGATCATGACCTGAAGCATTAAGTCTGTTTCTCCCTCCACACGAGGCTGCCTGACCTACTGAGTATTTCCAGGATTCTCTCTTTTTATTTTCTGTTGAAAAAGTATTCAGTTGGATTATCCACATGCACGACATCAGATCTAATGAAATGAACATTTGCTGGTGTGTGGGAAATCCCTGTGGAACAGGCGGGCTGGTGATTAACACATACGAAAAGACAATCGACTGCATCTTTAACTTTGCTTTAACTGCCAGCTAGATCATGGAGTGGCTTAGAAACCCACTGGGTTGAACAAGGCAAATGACAGCAGGAGTGCCCTAGCTGTGAAACTGACAATCCTTCAGACGCTGAGATCTGACAGCTGCTTCTTCACCGAAGCGAAAGGCTTTTGCTCCCCAGATGTGGTCTGAGAGTGTGCTTTCAATGCTTTGGAGGTGATCTCCAATACACTGGGCGCGAGGGATGGGGGCGGGGGTGTTATTTCTGCCACCTTGGACTTTATTTTGGCTTTGATCTGCACTTTGTCACTCTCAGCCTTCATATGGGAGCATCTTAAGGCAATCGTCATTGGACCCCTGATCAGAAACAAGAGCAGCAGCACCAACAACACCAGAGGTTAATTCTCTTTACCTCATGTTGTAATCTGTTTAATTATTTGGGAAGGTGTTATCTGTTCTTAATTAACGTTTAGAGATTCGTTAACATAAAGACCTGACACTCGCTTTAAGTGAAGAATTAACAAGGTATTTTATTCAAATAACCAGGAACTTTAACTAAACAAGTAACACATTATCTAAGGTACAGTTCGACTGAAATGCTGTTTGAAAAATACAAGGAACATTCATTACCCAAAACAGTAATAACAGAATTCTAGTCACTCTCAAAGAAATGATACAACCAGACTTGATGGAATTTGGAAGCTTTTTGGAGTTCTTCTATTATTGTCCGCTGTCTGCAACATCTTTCTGACTCACTATTCAGGCTTGATGTCTTTCGGAAGTTTTTGGAGTTCTTTGGTAGTTATCCGCTCTCTATAAGTGCTGTCTGATTTGGTACTTTTTGCTGGATAGAGGGTAAGTTATCTTAATGCCTATCTGAAGCTGGCAGAGTTAAGAATTAACTGCTCCAGTTGATCTAACTGCCCTTAACTGCCTTTAGCTGCTTCAGGTGGTCTGGCCCTGCTTCTGGTTGAACTCCTGGCTCAACCCCTGGTGGAACTGAACTCAAGGCAGCTGAGTTCCTCTTTTATAATCCTTATGACCTACCAACATTCCTGTTTGGCCTGAGGTTGACAACAACAGCAAAATTCAAATTTGATAGGTTCCTATGCTGAATGTTTT